>NC_133115.1:13854646-14154646 GCF_022965805.1 Primulina eburnea
ATGAATGAATGTCCAAGTAAACAGGATTTCAACAACAAACAAAAGAAAGTTAGATGATCCAAATCCCGCACAAATATGGCACGCTAGACTAGGTCACATTTTTCAAAGAAGGATGCACAAGCTAGTTGGAGAATGCATGTTTGACTTGTCAGACATAAATTCTATACTTACCCGTGAGTCCTGTCTGAAAAGAAAAATGACCAAGACTCCATTCGATGGAAACGTGGAACGTGCGCATGGTCTACTGGATTTGATCCACACAGACGTTTGTGGTCCGCTAAGTGTTAGCACAAAATATGGGCAATCCTACTTCATTACCTTTACTGATGACCATTCGAGGTATGGGTGTGTTTATTTGATAAAATACAAATCTGAAGCATTTGAAAGGTTCAAAGAATTCAGATCTGAAGTAGAAAATCAGCTAGAAAGAAGTATTAAGGCATTTCGATCTGATCGAAGTAGAGAATACTTGAGTGCTGAATTTTTGGGTTATCTAAAAGAGAATGTGATTCTCTTACAGTGGACTCCACCAGCAACACCACAATTGAATGGTGTTTCTGAATATTGTAAACGAACCTTGTTGGACATGGTTCGATCAATGATGAGATTCACTGAATTGCCTACATCGTTTTGAGGCTTTGCGCTTGAAACTGCGGCAATGTTGTTGAATAATGTTTAAACTAAAGCAGTGTATACAACACCATATGAGATATGGATGGGGAAACCTCCCAAGTATTCTTACATGAGAATATGGGGATGTCCTGCTTATGTGAAGCAGACAGTGGGAGACAAATTGGATAGTAGATCCACTTTGTGTTACTTTGTAGGATATCCAAAGAATTCTGTTGGATATTATTTCTATCATCCAAATGAAGCAAAAGTGTTTGTTTCAAGAAATGCCACTTTTTTAGAAAGAGAGTTTCTATTAGATAGAAAAGGCAATATGATAGAACTTGAAGAAATTCAAGATACTCCCTCAACTTTAGAAGTTGAACCTAATCCCCTAGAACCAGTAGTTGAAGTACAAGCTCCTAGAAGGTCTGATAGGGTTATTAGACCACCTGCCAGATATACACTTCTTCATGAACAAGGCCATGATGAGCCATATGTTGGATGTGATCCAATGAATTTCAAAGAAGAAATATCTGATACTGATTCAACCAAATGGCTTGAAGCCATGCAGTCAGAAATGGACTCTATGTATTCAAACCAAGTCTGGACATTAGTGGATCCACTTGAGGGAATTGTTCCCATAGGATGCAAATGGATCTACAAAAGAAAGCTTGGGACGGATGGGAAAGTAGTGACCTTCAAAGTAAAGCTGGTTGCAAAAGATTATACTCAAAGGCAAAAGTTGACTATGAGGAAATTTTTTCACCAGTTGCTATGTTTAAGTCCATTAGATTACTACTAGCCATAGCATCATGGTATGACTATGAGATATGGAAAATGGATGTAAAGACTGCTTTCCTCAATGGAGACATCAAAGAAGAAATTTATATGTCTCAACCCGAGGGATACACATTAGTAGGAAGTGAGCATAAGGTATGCAAACTTCAGAGATCAATATATGGTCTCAAGCAGGCATCAAGGAGTTGGAACCTCATATTTGATAGCACTATCAAAGAGTTTGGTTTTGCTAATAATCTTGAGGAACCGTGCATGTACAAGAAGTTTAGTGGGAGTGTAGTGACATTCCTAGTACTTTATTTTGATGGTATCCTGCTCATTGGGAATGATGTAGGATTATTGCAATAAACTAAAGTATGGTTGGCCTGTAAATTCTCCATGAAAGACATGAGTGAAACATCCTACGTAATGGAAATACAAATCTATAGAGATAGATCAAAGAGGATGTTCGGACTCACCCAAGCCACCTATATCGATACCATTATAAAATGATTCTCTATGGAAGAGTCCAAGAGAGGATACTTACCAATGTGTCATGGTATTACTCTATCTAAAGCTTTGTGTCCCAAAAACTGATGAAGAGATAGAGATGATGACACGTATTCCATATGCGTCAGCTATTGGTAGTATCATGTATGGTATGATATCGGCAGGTCCCAATGTTGCTTACGCTCTGAGTGTTACAAGCAGATATCAGGCGAACCCTGGTCCAATGCGTTGGAAAGTCGTGAAAGATATTCTTAAGTGCTTGAGAAGCACTAAGAACTTGTTCATGGTTTATGGGGATGGAGAATTAAAATTGGAAGGCTACACTGATTCTAGCTTCCAATGTGACGTATATGATTCGAAATCGACCTCTGGTCTTGTATTCATGCTTAATGGTGTGGCTGTCTCTTGGAAGAGTTCCAAGCAAGACACCGTTGCGGATTCCACCACTGAAGCTGAATACGTTGTTGCATCTGATGCATCCAAAGAGGCAGTTTGGATGAGGAATTTTGTCCAAGAGTTGGACGTTATTCTTAATAGTCTTGATCCAGTCCCGATGTACTGTGACAACACTGGTGACGTTGCGCAAGCAAAGGAACCAAGGTCTCATCAAAGATCCAAACATATACTAAGGAAGTTCCACATCATTCGGGAGATTGTGGGAAGATGATATATATCAGTTGAAAAGGTTTCATCTGCAGAAAATGTTGCTGATCCACTTACATAGCCCTTGACAGGACCATTGCTTGAGTAGCATCGCGAAGCAATGAGATTAAAGTTTATGGGTAGTTGGCTCTAGGGCAAGTGGGAGATTGTTAGAGTAGATGCCCTGTAAGTCAACTGTTGGCTGGGAAATTTATTGATTCAAGTGTAATAAACAATCTTTATTTTAATATAATTTAACTTTTCATGGTTTCTTTATACTTTATCTGTATACTCATGCAAGCAGCATAGATAAAGTCCTTGATTATGCTTTAATACAAATGAATCGTAATTCGATGTTGAAACTCATTTGTAAACACTGCATATTCTAAATTCGTTCCTAGTCGATTCAGCCGCCTAAAACATGGATAAAGGTCGCTTGAGCTCGAGACTAGCATATGTGATGTTGTGTACTGCGTTTCTTGGTAAGGGCATAGAGATGTCCAAACATACAGATGGGTAGTCATATGATGATTATACCGAACAACCCTCCCTCGGACTTTCCAAGTGGTTATCATTCATCGAGAGGATAAGTCCGTGGTTATGATTGTACATCATTAGTCCTTACGACCCGGGACAACACTGAGGCTCTATATGCTAGGGCTGTGATTTGACTCGTTTACCGGCTCCAGGAGAGTCATCAGGTGGCGAGGTTGGGTACAATTGCGACACATATAGGAGCCAGTGCATTGTAGTCGGGGATTCACCGCTCACCTACATGTGTGGATATCCTATGTGATCTGATGTAATAATAGTGCATGGAATCTCTGGCCAGAGTATGAGATGTACATTGAAGAAGGAGTTCTCCAATAATACACGCGATGCCACTATTATATGTAACACATAGTTATCGAATTAATAAGCAACCCTCGATGAACCAATGGTTGCAGATTCGATCGGGATATATGCGATGAAGGGACCGTACTGTACGTTAATCATAATCGACTGGTTCTTGTAGGCACTATCAGTGATACCTAGGGGATCATGGGGCGATGCTACTAGACGTTCTTACCATTATCCGATGGGTGCAATCAGAAATGAGTTCTGACATTCTTGATCAAAGTGTTGATGAAAAGAATGAGGCTAACTAGGGTAAGCCCGAATAAGAATAAATGTTATTCTGAATCACAAGGAGTTGTGAACCCTCAGCTGTATCCTTGAACCATTGAGGGTCACACAAGTACTGGATCGTTTGTTCCCGTTGAGAGAATAAATTCAAGGAGTTGAATTTATATTATGGTATAGTAAATTCAAAGAGTTGAATTTATGATAATTAAATTTTGAGAAAATAAATTCAAGGAGTTGAATTTATGAGATACTAAATTCAAGAAGTTGAATTTATGAAATATGGAGAGAATAAATTCAAAGGGTTGAATTTATGAAATTTGATAATTTAATTTATTAAACTCAAAAGTTGAGTTTATTAAATATTAAATTTTGGATGTGATAAATTCAAAGAGTTGAATTTATAATTTAAATATTAAATTCAAATGTTGAATTTATAATAGATATATACATCGAGATTTGGTCTAATATATGCATGCAATTAGAATCCATAGTTAACTTAATTAATATAATTAATTAAGTTAAAGGATGGGTTAGAAAAATATAATAATGATTTTTTATTATTATTATAATGCATGAAATTTCGGTGGAAACAATCTAGTTGGCAGGATTTTAGAATCTTTAATTATCTTAATTAATTAGATTAATTAAGTAAATTAAAGATTAGAAATAAAAATAAGAATTTTTTATTCTTATAAAACTAGATTACATCCGAAAAACCTAGATGAGATAAATATTGCTTTTCGGCTATTCCAAAATTTGGCCGTCCCTTTTTGCTCTCAAAAGGGCTCTCGAAAATCTCTTCTCAATTGCAAGAAAAATTCGGCTTTTGGTGTTGAGTCGATTTCTTCTTCGTGTTCTATCTCATCGCAAAATCTTCTATACTTTCTAGTGCGAGTTAGAAGAGGAACAAGCAATCCGGTCGTGGACCTAATTAGAAGGAAAGAAAGGAGTCTCTTGAAGAACGTTCGTAGAGATTCACGAAGAGCTATCTCCGCTAACCCCGGAATAGTTGGAGCCACGTGATTTATTCACCAAAGGTAAAAATCTAAACATCCTATGTATGTTTTGATTATGAAAACCATACGAGCGTCCAAATCAAATATATTTTGATTGTCAAAATAAAATAAAAATTTTAAACTTCCGCTACGTTTGGGCGCGTAGAAAACCGAGATCCAACACATTTACCATCTTCACATCTCAATTAATTATCACAACTAAATTAGATTTATTTTATAAAATAATTGAAATAAATTTATTTTCATTGATAATGATGATGATAAATTAACAACAATAGTAGTAAATAATTTACCACATAAATTCAAATTTAATTACAGCGTAAATATAATTTATAAATAGTCTAAATACATCAGGGTTTTTGTTTTTTGTTTTTCTCGCTAATTTAGCATACAATTTTTGAATGTTCGAACTTTAGATTTGATGTTTATAACGTACTTCTTTGGATTATTTCTAATTTTAAATCATACTTATTGTGTGATAGTTGATTTGAATTTATACGTTGTTGTTGTCCTACTATTATTATAAAATCTCTCTTAAAATAATGATTCAAAATATATAAAAATAAAATTAGCGATTTTTTGGTATATTCACTTTTTAAATTTTGGGTTTCGTTTATTAAGTCTTCAATGTTTGATTTTAATATATTAACTTCTAATTTTCGGATATTTTGATATAATTGTTGATGTAACATCTAACAAGTTAATAATTTTCGATGTCAAATCAATATTTTTCGATATCATCTCAGTAATAAGATCAAAATAGCTGAAAATAAAAGTTAGTGTACCAAAACTAAACTGAAAAAATACCAAACAAAAATTCAAAATTGAACAAATTAGTGGATCGTAGAGTATAATTTTCAAGGAAAAATATTTTTTGAATTTGTGTAATTTGATGTTTGAACGTGGGAATAAACTCCAACGTAGCAGTTTTCTCCACAGAAACCAACCTAAGCATATCAATTTCTAAAATAATAATAATAATAATAATATTTTCAGCAATATTTCCCATAAATTTAATATATAATTTCAAGAAATTGGTAAAAATAAAAAAATCACTCGCACAGATCTTTTCCCGCTCCAACAGTAGCATTGAATCTCTGCAGAACTTTTTCCCATCAATGGCTTCCAAAATTCTTCTGCTCACTTCGATTATATCGTTAATCTCCTCCATTCTCTTTCATTCCTCGAAATCAGGTACTAATTCATGCATTTCGACGACATCCCATTTTACTAATCAAGATTTCTAAGTGAAAATGTGAATGATTCGTCTTTGAAAAATGTCTCTGTTCCTTGCAGATAATTCACCAATGCCCCTTTTCGCTTTCAGTTGGCTGAACGATAGCGGCATGTTCGTGGCGGGCGACACTGCAACGATAAAAGTGATAGTTCTTGGAATATATGAGAGTGGAACGTACGAGTTTCCGTTCAATCCGAACATCACAGTGAATGAAAAGATTGGTAATAGCAGTTACATTTCTGGCGTTTCTTTGGATTTTGGTGGTGAAATCAAGGATTGGGAGATTTCTTTTACTCCTATTATGGTGGGTTCATTCAATGTATTGATCACTGATAATCATTTTCGGGTGTTGGATTCTTCTTTGCACTTCGGAGTTACTCCAGGTTTTTAAAATTTTCTCGACGAACCCATTAATTTCCATATGATTATCTTGTATCAGTAATATAATTCATTGCTCATGTTTAAACTTGAAGGTAGAATGTATCCAGCCTCCGGAATTTTGTCTTGGCAGGATGGAGTCGACGAGTTTATAGCCGGAACTATGGCTGAAATGTTGATCCTCCCAAAAGATGCATTTGGAAATAATGTATCTTCATCTAGTGAAGGGCCTATCCGTTTCAACTTCACTTTGTTCGCGTTGACCACTTCAGGACTCCCGGCAGATGTGCTTAATGTAACCAACAAAGGGTGGAATACTCAAGGTTATATTAGCATCGAGTTTGTTGCAGCCACTGCTGGAAGCCTCCTACTTCATGTAGAAGTCGAAAAACAGGCTTTGGAGGGCTCTCCATTGGCATTCACTGTCTATCCAGGTTATTAACATGCTTGTGAATCTAATAATGTGAGATTTGATTAGCAACAATGCTCTTTCGAATTCATTTTTTTTGGATAGGCCTAGATTTTTTGAATCCATGATGATACCACTGTTACAGGAATACTGGATATCAACAGCTGTGTGGCTAAATGGAATGTTGAAACGAATTTATTTCAATTATTTTCAAAGATGGAAGCTTTCATACACCAATATGATCAATATGCAAACTTGGTATCAGGATTATATGAATTTGATATTGAAGTTATCGAGAAGGGAGCGAATTTGTCTATGCCCATTGCTGATTTGCGCTTCAAAGAAATTGAGCCCGGCATTCAATCGTTCTCCTTCAGCTTAGAGGAGCCAGGAAACTTCACACTCGTGATATCTGACAAGGAGCACAGTACACTCATCTTCAATATGCCTTATGACTTCATTGTGTATATAGGTGCTACAGCCAGCTCCTTTTTTAAGTTCTCTTTCTGTTGTATCATTTTTCTTGTTTATCCTAATGTTCGACTTTGGCAGGCTATTGTGATGGGATGAACAGCATAGTCAATGGATCGGGTTTAAATGGTTCTGTTGCTGGTGATATAGCAAAGTTCTCTGTTTTCTTGAAGGATGCTTATTTATATCCTTCTCCTGTTGAAGTGGAAAGCCTTCAAGTCCGAATTGTGCATGAACTTGATTCCCAGATTTTACATCCAATCATTCTAACAAGGGAGATTGCCAATGGTAGAAATCATAAAGATTTAGTTTAAAGAGTTAAATTTGTCATTACCTTTAGCAGAAACATAATTTGATCTACTACAGGAAGCATGTCCTCAGGAAGACCAAATCATGGTGATTTTGATCTTATGCAGGTTGCAAATGCGGCAGTGAACAATGTAGGTGGTGTACAATTTTTATTTCTTGATATAGTATGCTACAGAGTAATGCGTGTTAACCATGGATTTTTTTATGCAGTTTTCTGGAAACCAAAGTCCCAAGGCTAGTGTTTTTGATGTTATTTACAGACCCGAAAAAAGCGGTGTCTACGAAATCAGTGTATTTTGTGGAAATATTCAATTAAATGGTGGGCATCAATTTAGAAAGGAAGTAAGTGCAGGTACATTTAGATTTTGCGATGTAGTAATAGCAAGATGTGCTGCATATACAGATTATTGATACATCTTTGTTGGGTTCTACAGGACTGGTTAACATGTCGCTTGCAGAAGTAGTAAAATGCTCAACAAAAGTACCTAAACTGGTTAATAACGAAATAGTTGTACAACTCAAGGATTCATACTACAATCCTGTACTATCAGAACAGGCAAGGTTGAAATTAGAGATTGTTTCAATCGACAAATCTACCGTTATGACATGCAACTTTTCGGATAATAATGATGGAACATATACCGCTAGTTACCAGGCAAAAGAAGTTGGCACATATGAGATTTGTGCTTGGTATGACGAAGAGCATCTCATGCCTTGCCCTTTTGGGGTGAATGTCTACAACAGTAAGTTCTGTCAAATGCTACATTCATGGATCTTGATTTTCTTACTTATCTTGTTTTTTTCAGGTGAATATTTCCCTAAAGTTTATAATGATACCATTTCTGTGTGGGAAGACGAATCGGTTGCTTTCAACATCCTTGAAAATGATTATTTTGCTGGTGGTCATGCAAGCATTTTCGAGTACACAAAGGTAAGTCACTTAAAACTTCATAAGATACTGATAAATAAACTGTAGAAGGTTGTTGCTTTGAAAATTCACTTGATATATGTATAATACATGGCAGCCAGATCATGGTTCGCTTCTGCAGTACGGGCACCTCTTTAGATACACACCATATAAACGATTTCATGGGAACGACTCTTTCTTGTACACGATAGCAGATGTTAATGGGAATCTTGCTTCTGGAGCTGTGAATTTATTTGTTCTCTGCATGCCACCTCAGTTGGTTTCTATTCCAATGAACTTGCAAGCTACAGAAGATGCCGTTAGTCCCACATTTGGGTAAGCTGACGCTTTTACTTCATCTTCATCCCTAAATCCAAGGTTGAATTCATAACGGAATAATGTCTGTCTTGTTCTTTATGTAGTGGTTTCCCTGGATTTGAGATTATTTACTCCGACATGTCCGAAAACATAACGGTTACTCTCAGTGCACAGAATGGGATTGTGTTGCTATCTCCTATGCTAATGCAGTTTCAACCAAAATTCTATGAATTTTCTATCCAAAGAGACATTGGAAATGCTAATGGGCTTATTTTGATAGGCTGTCTTGATTCAATCAATTTCGCTCTTCAGTCCATCAAATACTTTGGGTATGCCTGTTAATAGTACACCCTTCCTAAACCACCACCTAACACCTGTCTTTTAACTGTTTGCCGTGCTATCTATTGACTCTTTTTTTATTGTATTGCTCATGTGTGTTAGCAAAGAAAACTTTTACGGTGCCGATGCTATCCGAATTTCTTCCAAAAACAGGAATGGGGAGAACACTATAGACGTTCCCCTTTATGTGCAGCCTATCAACGATCCACCTGTCATAAATGTACCATCATATCTTATCTTGGAGGAAAAGAGTGATGGAGTACTAATCTTTGGTGGACAAAGTGTCAAATTGGACTTTGTTACTGATCCAGATATTGTGGATTTTCCCGGTAACAGCATGAACAACAGAACTTACCCTGTTTTAAGAAGTTATAATGTTCGGATATGAGAACCTGATTTCCGGTTAATGTAATGATGTTGTTCAGGCAACAGGTCTCATTTTCTGCTCCTGTCTTCTGTAGAAGTCAGTTCTGGATTCCTGTCAACGAGCCTTCCTGCCGAACTAATCAGTTCAACAGAAATAAAAATGAAATCTAGTCATCAATGGCAGCCACTGCAAACATTTGTTACCATATCGAAGCATTTCCTGGTAAAGGCAAAAGCTATCAGATTTCGTGGTTCAATCGAAGAACTTAACAGTATAATGGAACAACTAATGTTTCATGTATGTCTTGCAGGACCCTTTTCAGTACATACTGTTTTTATATCTAAACTCGACCAATTTCCTTAGATCTTTTATATTTCAGGAAGGCAAGCACGGTGCTGTCTTGACGGTGACAGTAAATGATCTAGGAAATCATGGATGCTACCCGAATTGCAATGCAATGATGACGTCGTCTCTTTTTGTGCAGTCTAACGTGAATCTGATCAGGAAAAGGCCCATGAGTTCTTTTGCAGCACATAGTAAGTTGAAAATTTTTAATACGAGCATTATTCTCTGCATTCTTAACAAATTCTTGAACATCATCTGTTATTCACTTGTCTCGATCTGCTATTATTTTGTAGCTTTTGGAGCAGTTATCGTGGTCGAATCCGTTTCAGTGCTTTGTTTGGGTTTGATGCTTCTGTTTTTCATATGCAAATGTGCTGTTATTCTTCTCAAAGAAAAGAAGAGACAGAAGGATCAGCATATGGATCTCTCCAAAATTCAAGATTCATCCGAACAAGCTGTAAGTTGGCTTTTGCAGTTCTCATTATTCTTTTTACTGTTTTTGACGCACTGGATTTGTCACCTGTGGAATATTTTCTCAACTTTGCTAAAAAAAAATTATTTAGGATTAGTTACTCTTTTCAGCCTAATTATTTGGATCCAAAATGGTTTTGGTCACTGTTTTTTGAAATATGTCAAAAAGGTCGATCGACTTATGTAATACAGATGGTTTTGCTCCCCGACTTTAATTCATTGATTAAAGGAACCAAAATGGACTGTTCCCAAACAACAGGACTCTTGCTGTTTTACGACTCATTAATATCGGGTACCAAAAACATTTAAAACTTATAATTTGGTGACATTTTGCAGTTGGCCTTTGACTCATCTGAGAATGAGAAATTATTTATGAAGAGTTCTGCTCAGTCTCTCGGTGATCATCACGAAGAAACCCAGTCTTTGAATCTTGAGCCTTCTACTTCTACCAAGGAATGATTTTTATTTTTATTATTTGTATATAGTTTTTTCAATCTAATGCGATTAAAAAAGGTGGAAAATAGTTCATATTGTTGTGAAAAAGTAAAAATTTATGGTAAAAAATAAAAATCTCAAACACTCAAAATTTACCAAACTACACACTTTATAATATTTTTCTCTCTACTCAATTGTGATTTTCTTCACAAATGAGAGATCTATTTATAGGAAATCTTTACACATAATCCAAAAATAAAATACATCATTACCTACATCATCACACACTAATTTTCAATATTCAACACCTATTTTTCAACATTCAACATTCACATTTTCAACACAAATATTTTTCACATTTTAAATAATATTTCAACACTCCCCCTTGTGATGATGATCATGATACGATGATGTCTTCATTACGTGTTTTGTACTGCCTCGTTAAAAACCTTACTTGGAAAAACCCATTGGGATAAAAACCATAGTAAGGGAAAAAGAGTGCAGTCACGTAAACTCCCCCTGATGTTGACATGAACAATTCTTCACAAATTTCGTAGATTGCGCATCCCAATATTATATATGTGCTTTCTGAATATTGACGTAGGAAGTGCCTTTGTGAAGAGATCTGATGAGTTTTCACTTGATTGAATGTGACGAACATCAATACATTTATTCTTCTCAAGCTCCTTGGTGAATGCGAAGAACTTAGGAGGAATATGTTTAGTTCTGTCGCTTTTTATGTATCCTTCTTTCATTTGAGCAACACATGCAGCATTATCTTCATATAGTATCACAGGTTTCTCATCGAATGATAATCCGCATGAGATTTGGATATGTTGGGTCATTGATTTTAACCACACACATTCACGACTTGCTTCATGTAGTGCAATAATCTCAGCATGATTTGATGAAGTAGTTACGAGCGTTTGTTTCTGTGAACGCCAAGAAATTGCAGTGCCTCCACGAGTAAATACATATCCAGTTTGGGAACATGCCTTGTGTGGATCAGATAAGTATCCAGCATCAGCATAACCAATCATACTTGAATTAGCATCTTTTGAATACAAAAGTCCCAAGTCTGTCGTTCCTCGTAGATAACGGAATATATGTTTAATTCCGTTCCAGTGTCTCTTTGTTGGATATGTGCTAAATCTTGCCAACAGATTTACAGCAAAAGATATATCAGGCCTTGTACAATTTGTAAGGTACATAAGGGCACCGATGGCACTTAGATATGGTACTTTTGGACCAAGAATATCTTCATCATCTTCACATGGACGGAATGGATCCTTTTCTATGTTTAATGATCTAACAACCATTGGAGTACTTAAAGGATTTGCTTTATCCATATTAAAACGTTTAAGGATCTTTTCTGTATAATTTGTCTGGTGAACAAACATTCCACATTTTTTTTGTTCAATTTGTAAACCCAGACAATACTTGGTTTTTCCAAGATCCTTCATTTCAAATTCTTCCTTCAAGTATGACACAACTTCTTGAATTTCCTTATTCGTTCCAATGATGTTTAAATCATCAACATATACAGCAATAATTACGCATCCGGATGTTGTTTTCTTAATGAAAACACAAGGGCATATTGAATTATTTACATATCCCTTTTTCATCAAGTGATCACTTAGTCGATTATACCACATTCGACCTGATTGCTTTAACCCATATAACGATCTTTGTAATTTCACAGAATAACATTCCCTGGGTTTTGAACTTTGTGCTTCAGACATCTTAAATCCTTCAGGGATTTTCATATATATATTACTATCAAGTGATCCATATAAGTAAGCTGTAACAACATCCATAAGACGCATTTCTAAATTTTCAGATACCGCCAAGCTAATCAAATACCGAAACGTAATTGCATCCATCACGGAAGAATACGTTTCTTCATAATCAATTCCATGCCTTTGAGAAAAACCTTGTGCAACAAGTCGAGCTTTATATCTTACTATTTCATTTTTCTCATTTCGCTTTCGAATAAAAACCCATTTGTATCCAACAGCTTTTACACCTTCAGGTGTAAGGACTATAGGTCCAAAAACATTACGTTTATTTAGCGAATCCAATTCAACCTGGATAGCATCTTTCCATTTTACCCAATCCTGTCGATTTTTACATTCACCAAAAGATTTTGGTTCATGATCTTCATTATCATTTATGATGTCGATTGCCACATTATAAGAAAATATATCATCAATTTCTTCTATATCTTTTCGGTTCCATATTTTTCCAGTATTAATGTAATTGATAGATATTTCACGATTTTCGTCAGTTTGTGGTTCTGACAGAACATTTTCATCATCATGTGTTTCTTCAGGAACATCATTATCTATTTTGTGATCATCATGTGTTTCTTCAGGAACATCATTCTCTATTTTGTGATCATCGTGTTTCTCTATGAATTTTCTTTTTCGAGGATTTTTATCCTTGGAACCGACTGGCCTTCCACGCTTCAGGCGTTTAATGACATCATGAGTATTTTCAATTTGTTTCTTTGGAATTTCAATTCGAGCAGGGGCATTTGCAGCATGTATATATGATTTAGTTACCCCTTTTGTGTCTGCAAATGCATCTGGTATTTGATTTGCTATTCTTTGCAAGTGTACAATTTGTTGTACATCATTTTCACATTGTTTTGTTCTTGGATCCATATGTAACAATGATGATACATACCACGTAATTTCCTTTTCGGTATGTTTCTGTTCTCCCCCTAACATTGGGAAGATTTCCTCATTAAAATGACAATCAGCAAAACGTGCTGTGAACACGTTGACTGTCTGAGGTTCAAGATATCGAATGATTGATGGACTATCATAACCGATATAAATTCCAACCTTTCTCTGAGGTCCCATTTTCTTTCGTTGTGGTGGTGCAATAGGCACATACACCATACATCCAAAAATTCTCAGATGAGAAATGTCTGGTTCTTTACCAAATGCAAGCTGCAATGGGGAGTATTTATGATATGCACTTGGTCTGATACGAATTAATGCAGCAGCATGTAAAATTGCATGTCCCCATATAGAAATAGGGAGCTTTGTTTTCATAATCATTGGTCTAGCAATCATTTGCAGACGTTTAATCAATGATTCAGCCAATCAATTCTGTGTATGTACATGAGCAACAGGATGCTCAACAATGATTCCTATAGACATACAATAATCATTGAAAGTCTGGGAAGTAAATTCACCAGCATTATCAAGTCTAATTTTCTTGATTGTATAATCGGGAAATTGATTCCTCAATTTTATTATTTGAGCAAGTAATCTTGCAAATGCAACATTTCGAGTTGACAATAAACATACATGTGACCATCTGCTGGAGGCATCAATCAATACCATAAAGTATCTGAATGGTTCACATGGTGGATGGATTGGTCCACAAATATCACCCTGAATACGTTCAAGAAACATTGGTGATTCAGTTTGGATTTTGGTTGGTGATGGTCTTATAATAAGTTTTCCGAGAGAACATGCTTTACATTGAAACTTATTATTCTGAAAGATCTTCTGGTCTTTCAATGGATGACCATGTGTATTTTCTATAATTCTTCGCATCATTGTTGAACCAGGATGTCCTAATCGATCATGCCAATTGATCAGTATTGAAGAATTATCAACTACCATGTTTGATTCAATTGGACTTATATATGTATAATGCAATCCAGTAGGTAGCATTGGTAGTTTTTCAACTACATATTTCTTTCCTGATTTATATGTGGTAAGACATATATATTTCTCATTCCCTTCATTCATTGTTTGAGTATCATACCCATGGGAATATATATCATTAAAACTCAACAAATTTCTTTTCGATTGTGGTGAATATAAAGCATCATTGATAAAAAATTTTGTACCATTAGGTAACAAAAATTGTGCTTTACCACAACCTTTAATCAAGTCTACAGGACCTGATATTGTATTCACCATTGTTTTTGTTGGTTTTAGTTCCAAGAAATATCTTTTATCTCGGAGGATAGTGTGCGTTGTACCACTATCAGGTATGCAAACTTCATCTTTGTTCATAGTATTTTCCATATTTGAACTTCAAAAAAAATATGCAATGAAATAAAATTACTGACAATACATTTATAAAAATACAATAAAATACATATGCCAAAATATAACACACGATAAAATATTATCATACAATTACATGAAAAATAAAATGTTTTACATATTTATTCCACCCGCAAATTGATCATTGTCTGAGAAATCAATCAGAAAATCTCCAGCATCAAAATGAGTTGAATTACTCAAAGGTTCACTGTTTTCAGTGAAGTTGGTCTCCTTTTCTTTCCCCTTTATTGATTCTTTATAAAGTTTGCAAAGGTGCTCAGGGGCTCGACAAATACGGGACCAATGTCCTGGAGTACCACATCTTAAACAAGAACTTTCAAATCTTTTTGAGTGATTTTCATTTACACTCATGTTCTCTTGATGCCTTTTCGGTGGATGATTTGGGACGTTCCTTTGAGATGAGTTATTGAAGTAACTATCTCGATTATTTTCAAAACCACGGCCGCGTCCACGACCACGACTATTTCCACGTCCCCGACCACGTCCACGACCACGACCACGACCTCGATTTCGTCCTCGACCAAAATCTTGTCTATAACTTTGATTTTGGTTGCCAGATTTAAATTCATTTTTGCTTACGACATTTGCTTCAGGAAATGCCGTTGAACCAGTAGGTCGTGCCTGATGATTTCTCATTAATAGCTCGTTATTCTTTTCCGCCACAAGGAGACAGGCGATAAGTTCAGAATATCTCAAAAATCCACGCACTCTATATTGTTGTTGTAGAGTTATATTCGATGCGTGAAAAGTGAAAAATGTTTTCTCAAGCTTTTCCAATTCTGTAATCTCGTGCCCACAAAATTTCAACTGCGAGATTATTCTATACATCGCCGAGTTGTAATCGCTGACTTTTTTAAAGTCTTGGAATCTTAACGTATTCCATTCATCCCTAGCGATCGGAAGTATAACTTCCCTTATATGTTCGAATCTTTCTTTTAATCCCTTCCATAAAGCCATGGGATCTTTTTCAGTCATATATTCACATTTTAATCCATCGTCGAGATGTCGACGCAAAAATATCATGGCTCTTGCCTTTTCTTGTGATGTGCATATGCCATTTTCTTTTATGGTCTCATTTAGACCTAATGACTCAAGATGCATTTCTACATCGAGAGTCCATGACATATAATTTTTCCCAGTCATGTCAAGAGCGATGAATTCGAGCTTTGTCAAGTTTGCCATGGTGGTACTAAAAATCACGATGCATTTTATTAGTTAATGAATATTGCAATACAAAGTAATGGATAAACAACAAGTACAAGTATTCGTAAAAATAAAGAAAACACACGAGGAGGATATTCTCCGATAAATACAAGACTCGTGAGTATGATAACTAAAATAATTAAAAATAACCTTGCGAAAGTCATCTTCTTTTTTCTCCGAAAATTTGATGAAGAATAATTTTTAGAGAAGAAGAGAAAGTTGGGGTGATTGAA
Source organism: Primulina eburnea (assembly GCF_022965805.1). NCBI lineage: Eukaryota > Viridiplantae > Streptophyta > Magnoliopsida > Lamiales > Gesneriaceae > Primulina > Primulina eburnea. The sequence continues at coordinate 13,870,845 of NC_133115.1, forward strand.
TGAGTTTGAGAGATCATATTTATAAGGCAAAAACTAGTCGTTTTGTTACCGTTTATGACCGTTGGTGAATAAAAGAATAAATGTATGTATTTGTATAATTTTATGGTAATAATATGGTATATATAATATTAGACATGTTTAAATAATTATATATATCATATCATAATATTATAACGACTGTCATAATTTATTTTGTTTAAAAACCTTATAGGATTTTATACTTGTCGTATCCCTTGCCGGGAGTGTGGGATGTCGTCTTAACATCCTCCCAGGATTTATAACAAGTTTATGAAAAATTTATTTTTATTATTTCTAATAATAACATTATATTGTATATTAAATAAATACACAATAAACAAATAACAGTAAAATAAATATAATTACTTTTGTTACCTTTTTCTTCTGTTTGGAGCTTGGAAAAATATGTAGGACTTTTAGAGCTTCGTGCTGATAACGTGTTGTGAAAAAGTAAAAATTTATGGTAAAAAGTAAAAATCTCAAACACTCAAAATTTACCAAACTACACATTTTATAATATTTTTCTCTCTACTCAATTGTGATTTTCTTCACAAATGAGAGATCTATTTATAGGAAATCTTTACACATAATCCAAAAATAAAATACATCATTACCTACATCATCACACACTAATTTTCAATATTCAACACCTATTTTTCAACATTCAACATTCACATTTTCAACACAAATATTTTTCACATTTTAAATAATATTTCAACACATATTTGGTTATGTTTCTAATGTTTACACAAAATAATATTTTCTGATTATAAGTTTCAGCCATTGAGTTTGAAAATAAGAACTATGTTAGATTATATTTTCAAACTAAATGATTTTTACTGTAATAGCCGACCCATAATAAATTATTGGATAAAATGATAACAATCAAGGTTTTCATTATTATTTATTGAAATTTTATCTAAAAATAATTCAATTTTTGTGTGATGTTATGCTGTAAGAAAAACCAAGAATCCAATTATTTATCAATACTTGCAAACCACCCAATCAAGGGGATTTTGGTACTCCAAGAATGCATACAGAATCAACATCATCGTATTCTCGATATCTCGTCAACCATTTGTGGTCGAATCTATCCTACAGCGAGTGAAATTTATGAGAATGGAATGGAATGGAATGAAATCAGATAATATATATCGGAACCTACCACAAATTGATAAATCCAATGCCTTCCTCTTCGTGTGGTGAACTTTATGCAATATAGCATGGACTTAGCCATCATCCAGTTTGATGAATTTCACCTGAATCTCTAGGAGTTTTCTCATCAAAACTAAGAGCAAGCTCACAATCTTGCACCCAGAGAATTCACTGATTTCCCTAGCTCATCTGCATTAACAACATTCTACAGGCATTTCAGATTTCTCGATTAAGATATCAATTTAAAATTGTGGTCACATACAAACCTTAGATGGCACACTTAGAACCTTGGGAGAAGTGTATGTTTAAGCATTACCATTATGTCAGTTGTATCCTCCAGAAAAGAAGACCTTAATATGCCTCAAGAACTTTACTGGTACCGAGAGAAATCCCTCCATTAAAACAAGAACAACCCCCTCCAATCCATCCCCCTTTCTTGACATTACCAAGAACTCGTTGCATTTGCACAAGTGCACATTACAACACATTCAAACTTCCTGAGATCAAGTATCCAACAACTGCATGCTTATGACCTGAACAGCGATGGTGGATACTTCTACCAAAAGTCTGCACATGAGCATATTCCTTCTCTGAAATGATGAAAACAATTTGAATCCCTAAGGACAATATGACGTTGATAAACCTGTGATATAAACTTCACAGCATTATGGCAGTCGCCACAAACCCGTAGGTTCTTGTATATCCGAATCGGAGCCCCCATTGGAACATAAAGGATCCCAAAAGCGACGGCCAATTTTTCGCTATGAAAGGCAAGACCACATTCCTTAGCCTCTTCATTGATATCATGAAGAGCAAAATTTGTGTCAGGAACATATCCAGCTTCCTTGATTAACATTAAGACTTCATCAAGTTTCAAGTAAATCTCATTCGCCTTTGGATGGCTCCGATCTTCACACATAAATATATGTGCTTTGCTATTCATCTCGATCCAACTACATCCAGGCTCCTTTCCCAAACCCTTTGATTTCATCTTTTTTCTAACTGCAGCAGCTTCTTTCCACTTTTCAGTTGATGAATAAATATTAGATAACACAACATATGGAACAGAATCTCGAGGGTTCAGTTCTAAAAGGGCAGTTGCAGCTCTCTTTGCCAAATTAATATTCCTATGCATTCTACAAGCAGCAAGCAATGCTTTCCAAACCGCTGTGTCAGGTTTGACGTCCATTTTATTTAATAACTCCTCTGCCTCATGCATTTTCCCTGATCGACCTAAAAGATCAATCATACAAGCATAATGATTTGGACCAGGTCTTATTCCATAATCTTTTTGCATGGATTCAAAGTAATAGCGGCCACGTTCAACAAGGCCTGCATGACTGCAAGCAAAAAGCAATCCTACAAAAGTAATAAAATCAGGCTTTATTCCGCTAGCTATCATTTCATCATAAATATGAAGAGACTCCAATCCTTTACGATTTTGGGCATAGCCAACAATTAGAGCAGTCCAAGTGATCACATTACAAATTTTCATAGAGTCAAAAACCTTTCTCGTGTCTTCCAAGCAACCACAATTCGCATACAATGACACGAGAGAATTATTAACGAGCAAGGACGAACCATGCCCAGATTTTATTGAATTTCCATGCACTTGCTTCCCAAAATCTAACAAAGCCAACTCCGCACTTGAACTCAAAATGCTGGCTATGACAACTTGGTCGACATCCACTTCATCCATTCTCATTTTACAGAACAACTTCAGACCTTCTTCATGATGTCCATTGTGAGCATAACCAGTAATGACAGATGTCCAAGAGATCACATCCTTGTCCACAGAAAAATTTAACAATTGAAATGCACAAACTAAATTATCCTGCTTGGCATACATATCAATAAGAGCATTGCTCACTAGTTTGTACCCATCAAATCCAGATTTCGTAACCAAAGCGTGAAGAGATTTGCCATTCTTCTCGTCTTTTATTGAAGCTAAAGAGTTAATAACTGAGGGATATGTAAATTCATCTAGTTCCATCCCTTTTGCATGCATCATTACGAATAAAGATAATGCTTGTCCCGGAACATCCTGTCTTACACACCCAACAATCATAGCATTCCATGAAATCAAATCATCATCCTGCATCGATTCCACCACTTTCCACGCCCTACTCAGGTCTCCACATTTTGCATACATATCAACCAACGCACTTTGAACAAACACATTAGAATCAAAACCACCACGAACAACACAACTATGCACTTGTGTCCCGAATTCAATATTAGACACAGCCGCACATGCTGTGAGCACTCCTGGAAAAGTATATTGGTTAGCCTCAGCCCCATCTGCCTTCATTTCCCTAAAACAGTCCATTGCGTCCACAACATCACCATTTAAAGAATACCCATTAATCATGGCAGTCCAAGTTACATGATTTTTCCTACCTTGCATTCTCTCAAAAAGATACTTTGCTTCCAAAACATGCAAGCATTTTGCATACAAATCAATGATTCCAGTAACAACAAAAGCATCCATATCAAAACTAGTCTTGATGGCATAACCATGAATTTGTCTGCCACCTGAAAGAAAACCCTTTATAGAGCATAGTCTAAGGACACTGCCCAATGTGAACTCACTAGGCCTGAAACCCTGAATTCGCATCTCCCAGAACAATTCAAAACTTTCAATTTCACAACCCATTTTGCAGTACCCTGAAATAAGTGAAGACCAAGTAATTACACTCCTTTTTGGAGCATCATCGAATAGTTTTCTTGCTTCGACAAGCCTTCCCGAATTTGCATACCCAGATAACATCGTATTCCATGTACACACATCCCTCACGGGCATTTCATCGAACACTTTTCTAGCTTCATCACATCCACCGGAATTCAACAACCCACCCAAATATTGATTCGCTTCAATCAGAAATTTATGTGTACCGTCAATCTCAGCACTCAAACTTCTACATGCACGAGAAGCCAATTTGTACATCGCCAGATTTCTAGCTTCTGCAGCCTTTAGAGGAAGCCAGGCAATACGCACAAGATATTTTCATTAAACTAGCTGGCGCGTAACGTAATATATTAAACATATGCGTTGATGTATAGATTAACTTCATCAAAAATTTAAAAAAAAAAAGGTAAGGAATGTGTAGAATTAGTCTAATATGTTGAAAAAACACAAAATTTCAACACCACGGAAAACAGTGTAGGAGGGAGAAAAGCGTGGGCCCAAGAAAGAGTTGGACGAAAGATTTAAAGGAACGACGACGAGCAGCCACGACACATTTCTTTGGACTTCCGAATTGATTGATTTAATTCGATGGTTGGATCAGACGTTTTATATCATTTAAAATAATAATTTAATAAAATATAAATAATAAAATATATATATTTTTTGATGCTTAAAAAATATAAAAATAAATTAGGAGAAAAACATCATATCAAATTTTAACCGAGGATTTAATTTCTGAGACCTAAAATTTTAATTTGAATTTTTCAATTTTGACAAAGTGATAAAAAAACATCATTGATATTATAATAGTGTTTAGGCAAAATTACTTCAAACATACAATGTTTTATTATTATTACGTAATCGAATGTTTGAGGAGGAGATTTCCTTAAAAATTATGGATCTGAACGTATGTTCGAAATTAAATTTTTACAAGACTTATTCCAATAATTTTGAATATATGTCTTAACATCATATTCTTAAGGTAAACTTGTGATTCAAGTAATAGGTTCCTAAAAATAGTCTCGGATTCCTCTAAGTTCTCCGGGGATCTTAGAGAGATCCAAAAGATAATACAGAACTATGGCAATCAGCTATATTATGTACCACATAAAATAAAGGAAATCCTTGAAAGCAAGAAGAAATTTTTAGAAAATTAAAGAATATTCAAACAATAATTCAAACTCTAGAACAACAATCAATTCTAAAAGTAATGTTTAGAAAAGGATCTGAAAGTAAGGTTATTATCATTATTTGGTACTAAACACTTATTGTCAAAGTAATGCCAAAACTTTTAACCGACGAAAAAAATGATTAATCTGATTAAAATTGTCTCAGAAAAGAAATTAAGCTGATGAAAAATATAGAAATGATTGGTCTTGAAGATATTTAAAACCTTGCAGAGTATTTTGTGAATCTCAAGGTCGTATATCAGAAGATAAATACAACAAGGGGTGAACCTTCGTCAATAATTTGGTCACCCATGAATCACCAAGAGAAAGAAGGGTTTTTTACAAAAATAATTTAATTTTTAAAACTTTTTTCAAAAATAATGTAAAAAAAAAAAACTTTTCAAAACTACCCTAATCCGCTCTCACGGAGCGCGGACGCTGCACACGTGGAGCAGCGTCCGCGCTCCGTAAGAACGGAAGCTGTGCCATGTAGGCATCAGAAAATATTAGCGACGGATAATATAACCACACCGTCGCTAATTTGCGACGGTTAAAGCAACCGTCGCCAAACCGTCGCTAATATTATCGACGCTTTATAAACCGTCGCTAAAATGTACCCAGCGACGGGTTATAAAACCGTCGCAAATGAGCGACAGTTTTCACCGTCGCTAAAGGCGCCCTTAACCGTCGCTAAATGCGCATTTGAAACTTTAATAAATTTGCATGATGGGCTTATACTCTTGCAAGCCCACGATCGATGCCTCCATTATATTAATATCATCATAATCTCGATCGACGATCCAATATCATTGATTGACAATTTCAACTTGTTTGTTTATATGACGCACACTTTAATTTCGAGATACCTAACTCTACGCGTAATTGTATCAACATCGTGCACATATACGCCGCGGATAATTTTGAACTTTCAACGGCTTGCAAGTTTGCAGTCTTCAATATACGCTGCGGTAAGAGAATTTGCGCGCTGCGAAAATCCATTTTTGTTGTAGTGAATATTGTGGGTGTTCAAACTTCGGATAAAAATCCATTTCGGTTGAACACCCACAATATTAACTACAACAAAAATGGATTTTGGCAGCGCGCAAATTCTCTTACCGCAGCGTATATTGAAGGCTGCAAACTTGCAAGCCGTTGAAAGTTCAAAATTATCCGCGGCGCATATGTGCACGCTGTTGATACAATTACACGTAGCGTGCGTAGAGGTAAGTATCTCGAAATTAAAGTGTGCGTCATATAAACAAACAAGTTGAAATTTTCAATCAATGATATTGGATCATCGATCGAGATTATGATGATATTAATATAATGGGGGCATGGATCGTGGGCTTGCAAGAGTATAAGCCCATCATGCAAATTTATTAAAGTTTCAAATGCGCATTTAGCGACGGTTAAGGGCGCCTTTAGCGACGGTTTAAAACCGTCGCTCATGTGCGACGGTTTTATAACCCGTCGCTGGGTACATTTTAGCGACGGTTTATAAAGCGTCGATAATATTAGCGCAACCGTCGCAAATTAGCGACGGTGTGGTTATGTTATCCGTCGCTAATATTTTCTGATACCTACATGGCACAGCGTCCGTTCTTACGGAGCGCGGACGCTGCTCCACGTGTGCAGCGTCCGCGCTCCGTGAGAGCGGATTAGGGTAGTTTTGAAAAGTTTTTTTTTTTTACATTATTTTTGAAAAAAGTTTTAAAAATTAAATTATTTTTGTAAAAAACCCAGAGAAAGAATGGGATATCATAATACAAATATGACAAGACCCCAAACAGATTTCTAACTAGGTAGAGAAGCACACCATGCGGGAACAAGATCAAGGAGAAATCAAAATCTCATTCACCAAACACCCAATGGGAAATTTATTTTAGAATTAATACATAATTATTAGTGTCACACCCGAGACCGAAGCGTTGGTGACATCCGGAATTGTTAATCAGATAACAATAAGCCTCGTATTAATTAGTCAAATATCATTCTATTTCATAAACTTCCATTTTCTTTACAAATAAAGAAAAACATTGTAACGGCTCAGCCCACTTGTGAAATTGTTCGCTTTGGCCTAGGGCCTCACGGCTTTAAAATGCGTCACAAGGGATTGTCGCACCATCATTTAAATGATCAGTATCTCTGTCGTTCTTTGGCGATCAGGGATTTCGCCTAAGGGCCTTCACCCCATGATGCAATTCTTCGACCACGAAAAGCAAACGTGCTCAAAAACGAAGTCACGCCCTCGATTCTATGAAGCAAAGAAACGGTTGTGTTGTCCCGATCTTTTTGAACAAGTAAGGTTGTAATATTCACCTCTAAATCACGAAGAATTTAACAACAAATATTAACGAGATAAACAATTGAAATTCAAGCGAACCTTCAAAGAACTCGTCTTTGACAATCAGAGTGAAGGACAATCGACAAACGTCACAAAGTATTAAAATTTGATAAGTTTGATTTGAGAAACACACAAAGTTGTATACAAAGCCAAGCTTTGAAATTGAGAGAAAAAATCAATCAATATGATTAAAACTCAATAATCTAAAATTGTTTACAATGATGAAATTTGTGTATATAATGTTTACAAAACCAAAAGATGTCAAAAATCTAGTTACCAAATAACTTAGGATTATAAACTAGGAAATTAGGTTTTTTCACGCAGGCAGCGCGCTGGGGCGGTAATGTTTGGCTGCCCAACTCTTCTGGACTGGGCACGCTGGGGCGGTAATCTTTGGCTGCCCTAGTGCGAGTCGTTCTGGAATTCATCTCTTGACAATGGCTTTGGCACTGGGGCAGTAATGTTTGACCTCCCTAGCGCGGGCGTCTCGGGTCCGGGGTCTCGATTTGGCTTCCTCTTGATAATTTAGCACTTGAATAACATTAAAATATCAATCTCAGACCTAGTTCACACACAAATGAAATCCATACACATGTACGACCATAGCTCACTAGGAATAAGACGTAGTTCATGACCCATATAAGATTCTTGCCGAAATGTCAATCTCTTGTATGCAATGCATGTTTCACAATTCCACTCAATATACCTCTTCGTATGCAACCAACACATATAATCATGCATTTTATCATTGATAAAAAAAAACTACAATATGCATCACTAGCACATAACTCATGCAATGAATATAGAATAAAGAATTTATTCTCCTTAAAATTGTATTCATTATGAACAAAAAAAATTTTATATTCATTCACGCTCTTTCAAACGCCATCATCAAACAAATATGACTCATTCAAATAAGTCAAACTAAATGCACTATCCATGTACTCATTTAACACATCACAAAGGTTTAAGCCTAACACATACAATTCGTTGTCACTACGACATCCCACCGATTGAGAAACTCGTGAGAAATCAAAAATCTCAATAGATACATGCAATACCTCACTACTTTGGTGTAATGACCGAGATTTTGATTACTGTAATCTGATATGATTTGTTGATTAATTGATGTGATTATAGACGGAACGAGTTAGATCGGGATAGGCGGAAAAGAGATTGGAATTATGTGTGAGGTGGAAGCCTCGCGCATATGCGCGTTCCTGCCGGGCGCATATGCGCGGAGGGGGCAGAGAACCTCGCGCATACGCGTTCCTGTCGGGCGCATATGCGCGGAGGGGGCAGAGAACCTCGCGCATATGCGCGACATGAATCTGCGCATGTGTGCGAGGTAACCCGAGAGTTGTGAAGAATTTTGAGGGACCTCGCGCATATGCGCCGAATGGGGGCGCGCATATGCTCGAGGCGCTGTGCATGCTACGTGCCGAGACATAGTGTCTCGCGCATATGCGCCGAGTGATGTCGCGCATATGCGCGAGACGTGCTGCTTGAAGGATTAGCCACCTAGCTCTAGACATGCAATAAGAATTTCAATCTGACTTCAGTACTGTGTTTCTATTGACGCAAGCTACTACTGGACGTAAGTTTTGTTACGTTTTGACATGTCTTGAAATTATGCTATTGTCAAAATTGAATAGGATTCATAAATGATGTTCTTGACATGTTAGACATCGTAGAATCGAAGTCAGATTGAGAAACAGATTGATTATGGAATTGTTATGATTTTTCAGAATATATCGATTGATATTGGACATATTTGTATTATGCATTGATTACAGATTTTACTGGATATGTGTTATAGATTGTAATTGATATATGTTGATGTGGTATTGACGGGGATGTCGAGATTGTTCCGTTATGCCATTGATTTTGAGTTGAATCCAGATTGATCAGATTGGTAATGATTTGAGCAGTATACTGATATGATATTATTGATATTGTCATTGCCAGATTGAGGGAGTGACAGACTTTGAATTACAGACAGGAATGTCGTCAGAACTTCAACGAAAGAAAGGTATAAGTCAATGTGGTATTGGGAGATCGACTCGAGTAAGATATACTTGAGTTTACCTAAATCACATACTTATTATTATTATGTTCATTGATTTGATTTGATATGCTTGTTCTATGAATCTATAGAAAACAGGTATTAGTCGAGTGATCTTGTGACATCAGCGCCGATAGTGATGGAATCGTCACTGGCACATTGCACGTTGTCACAAGATAGTTGAATTGGCGATAGTGCCACAGTCTGTGACAGATAGGTTAAGACACCAGATGTTTGGTTTTATCGAAGTGGATAAAATTGGAATTTCTTCTATTCTGATGTATGATATAGGAATACCAACGTCTGGAAACCGGGATCCCTAGACTAGGATTGAGTCTAGTCTGAGACGTGGAGTCACGAGTTTGATTAATGATTTTATATTGATTATGTTTCTGATTTTGATACATATTACTGATATATGTTACATGCTTTTACATTGTCATATGATTGCATGTTTGTTGATTTATACTGGGATTATATTTCTCACCGGAGTTATCCGGTTGTTGTCGTGTTTGTATGTGTGCATGACAACAGGTGGGACAGGTTCAGGGTCAAGAAGATGAAGATAGATCATGATTAGAGTGGAGACTACAGACTTGGATTAGAGATATGGTTTGGTAGTTGTTAAACCTTAGTATGAATGATTGTATATATAGTACAAGACTTGTACTTTAATACTGATATGTATATTAGATTAAATGCCATTACATTCCGCATTTAAAAAAAATTAAAAAATTAGACCCTATTTATTATAATTGATTAAATTTTCCTAATGATGATTAAGAATATGATTAGCGTCCGGGTCCCCACATTTGGAATCTATAAGAATTTGAGATAAGAATAAAACTTAAATTAGGCCTCACAACAACACATTTGCAGCATGTTCCCCAAACTTTGGAAAACAACAAAACAAGGAATTAAGGTAGCGAAGAAATTAATACCTCATAATCGTTGCGGTGATAACTACGCTTATGTAGTGCCTAAATTCAGTACACGTATAACCCATGCATTTATTTAATTATTAAAGCATTTTTTTTAAGTTTAAATTGAGTTTTATCCATGCATGATTTATTTAAATGCATTGTTTTTAATTATTTATGTTTATGTGATGCACGTTAAAATATTTTTCGAGTTTCATGTTCAGGCGATTATTCAAGGCGGGATCGAGGAAAATACCGGTGACGATTTTTAGCAATTTAAAATGTGGTATTTTATTTTAAGTTAAGGATGAGACATTTTATATAATTTATTAAGTTTTTAGTATTTTAAAAGCCTTATTTTTGTATTTAATAATTTAAGAGTTTAGAACTTTTAAAATTAGTGTGTAATTATTTTAATTATGGAGATTGATTAAATTAGTGTGTGTTAACTTTTAATTAGTATTTTAATTAGTTAATTTAGCACTAATTTATCCTAATTACAAACCCACACACACACGTTACACACACTCACACACACTTACACGTTTTTACACATACTAAAACACACAACACACCCTACACATGTTATTTTCAGATTTTTAAAAGAGAGAAAACCAAGGGTTCTTTTATTTTCAGCAGCCGCCCTACCCCTCTGATTTTCCAGCGTATTTTCGTGTGTTTTCTTCAAATATTTTAGCGCCACGATTCTCTTTTAAATACTATGATTTTTTTATCGTGATTCTGATAAAACTTTCAACTAAAAAATGTATAAATTTTTGATACCTTCGTTTTGACAGTAAATTCGAAATATTTGGATAAAATTTGAGTGAGTTATGATGTTTTTCGTAGGACTGCTCAAACTGCGTTTTTCAGAAAACTATGTATTGATGTGTTCTTGAGATTTTATTGTTGCAGGCTTCGTTGGGATCGACGGGTGATCGTTGCTCTGTCTAGGTATGCTTAATATGATGTTGGGATGTTATTTGATATGTCGTTTAGTGTCGATAGGCACTCGAATGCATTAGAAGTCGTAGGAAACGAGTTGGTGTCAATTGCTACGTTTTTTGAATTGTACGGTCGTAGGGTGGACGTCGTTGCTTTGGGTGTTTGTGTGAATTTGTTTCGATGTTATGGCATGCTAAGATGGGTCTCGGGGTGTCGATTCATAGTCCGTACGATCGAGTTTAGAGTGCTAAGCAATACGTGTATTAAATTTTTGTGGATTTCAAACTTGTGCAGGTACACGGACCCAGACACAGACCCTGGCACGAGGTCCGTGCCTTTATTTCTTATTGGTGCCATTTTTGCGCATCTACATGGACCCGGAGCCGGACCTAGGCACGAGGTCCGTGCCCCTTCTATTGCCGAGTATCCCTTTTTGCGCACATACACGGACCGAGAGCCGGATCAGGACACGGGGTCCGTGTCCCTTCCTTTTGTTGGTACTTTCTTTGCGCACACGCACGGACCCATACACGGACCCAGACCCGGGATCCGTGTACTTCATGTTTTGGGAAAACTTAATTGTTTGCTTTGGGATTTCATGTGATGGTTTAGTACATTGATTTAAATGAGTTCAATTTCCGAGTGGTTTAGAACGTCTTAAGTTGTTTATGGAGTTTGGTGGTGAGCATGTGTACCTACGTCTAAGCAATGCAAGTTAAGTATTTTAAATTCATTTAGTATGTGCAGCAACGGCCCCAATCGAAGTAAAACGAATACCTCAACGTCAAGTAAGTATATTGACGTGCAAGAAAATATTTTAAGTTTTTGAGGTATGCTAAATGTCTTGTGACCAAATTATATTTATGATTAGAAAGCGTTAAATTATGAACGGGGACCAATCCGCCCGTTAAGTTATGAACATGTTTAGATCGAGATTGGAAAGCGTTAAATCATGAACTTGGACCAATCATCCCGTTAAATTATGAACGGGGATCTCATGTATGTGGCAGTGGATACGTCCCTGTCATCCCAATACTGTGGTTTAGTCTGATCAGGCGAATTATGCTATGGGTCACTTGTTTTGAAACATGCCTCTACGAAAAATGATGAAGTTATGTATGTCCAAATATGTTCAAGTATGCAAGCATGTTTAAGAAAAGTTTATGGCACGTCTAAGTATGTATGTACGTATGTTCAAGTTTTATGATGCAAGTTCAAGTTTAAAGTATGTATGTCCTATTTTAAAGTTGAATGTGATCTTATTATGTAGTACTTGTTACTTCCAGTTTATACGTGTTGAGTATTTAGACTCACTAGACTTGATCGATGCAGGTGGGGATGTTTATGAGGAGACTGACGGTGGGGACCGAGGATCAGGCTTGGGCTGAGCGGGAGGCTAACCCGTGGACCGTCATGTTTTACGTTTTATGCAAACATTTAATACTCTAGTCAAACTTCAACTTTCAAATCTTTTGTTGCAACAACTCGTGAGACTTACAGATTACTTCTTTTATCGAATTTTGAATGTTCCCGTTTATTTAAGAAACTTTTTAATTTTTCCGCAATTTTTTTAGTAGTAAAAAGTACGGTACGTTACAGTTGGTATCAGAGCCGTGTTCTTGTAAAGGGTTATGCCTACTGCCAGTCGCAAGAAGCTCGCGAAGTCACACCTCAAGTCTGTAAGTTTTAATGTTTCAAATTTATGATATAGTAAGCATAAGTTCTGATTTCAGCATGTGCATATTTTTAAGTTCAAGTATGTGCATATTATATTGTCTATATCATGTTCATGCATATGGGGTTTACGTGTCGTGTAAATTATTGGAACAGTGTGCCTCCTAGACGTGTGATCGACCGCGAAGCAAGGGATGAGGACAGAGAGCCTCGAGAGGAGAGAAGAGACGCTCCTCCGCCTCCACCTCCAGACATGCAGGCACAGATGCTTGCAGGAATGACTCAGTTCTTCGCACAGTTTGCGGGGAGCCAGGCTGCAGTGGACGCTGGGGCGAGGCCCAGGCCAGAGGCAGTATATGAGAGGTTCAGGAGGATGAACCCAAAGGAGTTTTCGGGTACCGCTGACCCGATGATAGCTGAGGGATGAATTAAGTCCAGCGAGGTAATCTTTGAGTTTATGGAACTGACCGATGCAGGTAGGGTCAGGTGTGCCACGTTCCTTCTGACAGGGGACGCCAGACTATGGTGGGAGAGTGCGTCCGTGGCAGTCAACTTGCAAGTGTTGTCTTGGAGTGGTTTCAAGGAGGTGTTCTACTCCAAGTACTTCACTGAGGAAGTACGCTCCAGATTGACTAGGGAGTTCATGTCGCTGTGGCAGGGAGACATCAGCGTGGCAGACTTCGTCGGGAAGTTTGAGAGGGGGTGTCACTTTGTACCCCTGATAGCTAATGATGCCCAGAGTAAGCTGAGGCATTTCATGGTTGGGTTGCCAAGGTCATTCAGGAGATCCAATTCTATTTGGGTTATAGTGGATCGACTCACGAAGTCGGCACACTTCTTGTCAGTGAAGACGACTTTCTCCGTGACGCAGTATGTGGAGCTCTATATCAAGCAGATAGTTCGGTTGCATGGAATCCCAGTTTCTATTGTGTCCGACAGGGACCCAATGTTTACATCGTCCTTTTGGAAGAGCTTACATGAAGCCATGAGAACGAAATTACTTTTTAGTACAGCTTTTCACCCGTAGACAGATGGCCAGTCTGAGCGAGTGATCCAGATTTTGGAGGACTTATTGCGAGCCTATGTGATCGATTTCCAGGGGACTTGGGAATCAAATATACCTCTAGTGGAGTTTATCTACAACAACAGTTTCCAATCATCTATAGGTATGGCTCCCACGAGCCGTTGTATGGAAGGAAGTGCAGATCGCCGATTCATTGGGATGAAGTCGGTGAAAGAGCAGAACTTGGTCCGGAGATAGTTCAGCAGACTGCAGATGTGGTGGCCAAGATTCGAGACAGAATGAAGACCGCCCAGAGTCGCCAAAAGAGCTATGTCGATAAGAGGAGAAGAGACCTCGAGTTTGCCGTAGGTGATCACATTTTTGTAAAGATAGCACCCATAAAGGGTGTTATGAGATTTGAGAAAAGAGGCAAGCTGAGTCTGAGGTTTATTGGACCTTTTGAGATTCTTGACAGAGTTGGGACACTAGCCTATTGTGTTGCCTTCCCGCCGAGTCTGGCCGGGGTACACAATGTGTTCCACGTCTCGATCCTGAGGAAATATCTAGCTAACCCTTGGCATGTTCTGAGTTATGAGCCGTTGCAGTTGGCTCCAGACCTGTCATGTAAGGAAAGACCCGTCCAGATCCTAGACAGGCAGGAGCGGAGAATTCGGAACAACCGATGGCTAAATCAATCAGTGGAGGAAGCCACTTGGGAGGCGGAAGCAGATATGAGGATTCGCTACCCGGAGTTGTTCGGTAAGACTTAATTTCGAGGACGAAATTTTTATAAGTGTGGAGGAACTGTAGTGCCCAAATTCAGTACACGTATAACCCATGTATTTATTTAATTGTTAAAGCATTTATTTAAGTTTAAATTGAGTTTTAGACATGAATAATTTATTTAAATGCATTGTTTTTAATTATTTATGTTTATGTGATGCACGTTAAAATGTTTTTCGAGTTTCATGTTCAAGCGATTATTCGAGGCGGGATCGAGGAAAAGACCGGTGACTATTTTTAGCAATTTAAAATGTGGTATTTTATTTTAAGTTAAGGATTGGACATTTTAAATAATTTATTAAGTTTCAGTATTTTAAAAGCCTTATTTATGTATTTAATTATTTAAGAGTTTAGAACTTTTAATATTAGTGTGTAATTATTTTAATTGAGGAGATTGATTAAATTAGTGTGTGTTAACCTTTAATTAGTATTTTAATTAGTTAATTTAGCACTAATTTCTCCTAATTAAAAACCCACACACACGTTACACACACTCACACACACTTACATGTTTTTACACACAATAAAACACACAACACACCCTACACATCTTATTTTCAGATTTTTAAAAGAGAGAAAACCCAGGATTTTTCCATTTTCAGCAGCCGCCCCTACCCCTCTAATTTTCCAGCGTATTTTCTTGTGTTTTCTTCAAAGATTTTAGCCCCACGATCGTCCCGGATCAACCTCGCATCTCTCCCCGCTTCGGTATCATCGTAACCATATTTCAAATTATCAAAAGGCACGTATATTCTGTTATTTCTGCATCGATCTCATCATATTATGTGTCGTGTTATTTTTATGCGTAAAAAATGTATGTGTAACATTCGTCGTTTGAGCGGAAAATGGTTTGGATCAGTTTTGAGATAATTTCTAGATCTGAAAACTCGTTTTTTCTGTCTCTTTTAAATACTGTGATTTTTCTGTAGTGATTCTAATAAAACTTTCAACGCAAAGATGTAGAACTTTTTGATACCTTCGTTTTGACAGTAAATTCGAAATATTTGGATATAAATTGAGTAAGCTATGATGTTTTTCGTAGGACTGCTCAAACTGCGTTTTTCAGAAAACTATGTATTGATGTGTTCTTGAGATTTTATTGTTGCAGGCTTCGTTGGAGATCGATGGCTGATCGTTCCTGTGTCTAGGTATGCTTAGTATGATGTTGGGATGTTATTTGATATGTCGTTTAGTGTCGATAGGCATTCGAATGCATTAGAATTCGTAGGAAACGAGTTGATGTCAATTGCCACGTTTTTTGAATTGTACGGTCGTAGGGTGGACGTCGTTGCTTTGGGTGTTTGTGTGAATTTGGTTCGATGTTATGGCATGCTAAGATGGGTCTCGGGGTGTCGGTTCATAGTCTGTACGATCGAGTTTAGAGTGCTAAGCAATACGTGTATTAAATTTTTGTGGATTTCAAACTTGTGCAGGTGCACGGACCCAGACACGAACCCTGGCACGGGGTCCGTGCCTTTATTTCTTATTGGTGCCATTTTTGCGCATCTACACGGACCCGGAGCCGGACCTGGGCACGGGGTCCGTGTCCCTTCTATTTCCGAGTATCCTTTTTTGCACACATACACGGCCGGATCAGGGCACGGGGTCCGTGTCCCTTCCTTTTGTTGGTACTTTCTTTGCGCACACACATAGACCCATACACGGACCCAGACCCGGGGTACGTGTCCTTCATGTTTTGGGAAAACTTAATTGTTTGCATTGGTATTTCATGTGATGGTTTAGTACATTGATTTAAATGAGGTCAATTCCCAAGTGTTTTAGAACGTCTTAAGTTATTTATGGAGTTTGGTGTTGAGCATGTGTACCTACGTCTAAGCAATGCAAGTTAAGTATTTTAAATTCATTTATTATGTGCAGCAACGTCCCCAATCGAAGTCCAACGAATCCCTCAACGCCAAGTAAGTATGTTGACGCGCAAGAAAATATTTTAAGTTTTTGAGATATGCTAAATGTCTTGTGACCAAATTATGTTTAGGATTAGAAAGCGTTAAATTATGAACGGGGACCAATCCACCCGTTAAATTATGAACGAGAATCTCATGTATGTGGCAGTGGATACGTCCATGTCATCCCAGTACTGTGGTTTAGTCTGATCAGGCGAATTATGCTATGGGTCACTTGTTTTGAAACATGCCTCTACGTAAAATGATGAAGTTATGTGTGTTCAAATATGTTCAAGTATGCAAGCATGTTTAAGAAAATTTTATGGCACGTCTAAGTATGTATGTACGTATGTTCAAGTTTTATCATGCAAGTTCAAGTTTAAAGTATGTATGTCCTATTTTAAAGTTGCTTTTGATCTTATTATGTAGTACTTGTTATTTCCAGTTTATACGTGTTGAACTTTTAGACTTGATAGACATGATCGATGCAGGTGAGCATGTTTATAAGGAGACTGATGGTGGGGACCGAGGAGCAGGTTTGGGCTGAGCGGGAGGCTAACCTGAGGACCGTCATGTTTTATGTTTTATGCAAACATTTAATACTCTTGTCAAACTTCAACTTTCAAATATTTTGTTGCAACAACTCGTGAGACGTACATATTACTTCTTTTATCAAATTTTGGATGTTCACGTTTATTTAAGAAATTTTTTAATTTTTCCGCAATTTTTTCAGTAGTAAAAAGTACTGTACGTTACAGCTTACCTCACGGTGATTGCTCCCAACATCACATGGGTCATCCCATCACATTGTCCCATCATCAAAACTTGTTTACCTCCTTATCACGACTTCATCACAATCCTGCAATTGAGAAATAACAATGGTCGAGATTGAACCGGCTATATCATCACAATGATAGTAAACCACTTTGTACAAATGTACTTGAAAGGGTTTATGCAAGAATAAGCAACTCTTAACCTCACTCTTTTGGGCCTTCAAATTATTTTTCTTTACTTTTTCTTTAGCCTCTTTTTCTTTTTCTTCTTCTCTCATCTCATCTTTTTTTTGTTATTTTGATGGTCATCTCACTCTTTTGTTCTCTCTTTCTTTCGGCCATTTCACATTTCTTGTCACTCAATTCATGAAGTGTCAATTGAATCTCAAGGACATTTGGATTCAATTGAATTAATGAAACATTTTGTTCCTCAAGAAATTTATGCACAATAATTTCTCCTTGTCTATTCTCCTTCTCCATAGTAGACAAATTAGACAATTCTTTCCCACCTAATGATTCAGCCTTTACTGTGTATCGTCCAACATCATTCAACTCATCAACTATTGGAATACTATCATCAAAAACTTTCTCAACCACTGATAGGAGTGGTTTTTACGCGTTTTATTGCATCAATTTTAATTGTGTTTGCATTGTGCATGCATGCATTTCATTTACATTCTGTTCATTTTAGAGTAATCAATTGCATATTATCATATCTCACTATTGGGTAATTAATTTGCAGGAAAAACGGCCGGAAGAACTAAAATCTGAGCCAAGTGCCAAGTCAAGACAAGAAGGGCAGAAGAGTTGGCGCTCGAGCGGTGAAATTGTACCGCCCGAGCACGAGAGGTGAAAGGCCGAGAAAATTCTACAGAAAGGTTGGCGCTCGAGCGGTAATTCTTTACCGCCCGAGCGCGAATGCCGCACATCCCAAGATATTTTACAGAAGGTGTGGCGCTCGAGCGGTACTTTTCTACCGCCCGAGCGCCACCTATTTTTGGAAAATATCATGCTCGATTCCATTCCTTATTTTCTGAAGGAAATGATATGGTAAGGTTGGTGGACGACTTTTTGGGGGGCATTCAGACAGATTGAGAAATTGTTCTTGAGCCGCCGCAAGTTTGGAGAGCACGTTGCGCTTGGAGTGAAGATTTGAAGTTTTCCGGGCGTCGTTCTTCGCGTTTTTCGTCAACTCTAGTATTTCTAACTTTGTTTTCATCTTTTAAACTTTGTTTTGTTGATTTTTGATCATGAATTCTAGTAGCTAAACTTTATTATTTGTTGGGATTAAAGAGGATCCTACCCCGAACGTTGATGTGAATTAATTTATATTTCGATTGTGCATTATTCTTGATTTTACTACTGTTTTACTGTGTCATTAAAGCGTAGCTAACTTTAACGACGTTTTCATATCACGAGTGAGTTCGAGAGAATAACGAGTGATAGGATCGAGTAGTATAATCCGCGGATCTACAATTTACATAGATATATGAAATTGGATACGGCCGATAGTCATAGTCCTTAGGGTCGAAAACTAGGGGATTTCATAGATCGAAATGCGATTTGCTCTTGATAAATAATTAAAGACATTTAATTACTTCATTGAGTAGAATTAGTTTGACATAGCTCGAGAGAGTATGTTCAATAGATTAGGAAATCTTGTCGGAAGCGTAGATCACGATCGAACGAATTGATTAATAAACGAGGGGTAGGTGAACCGAGATTCCCAACAAATCCATTTCTTATTGAATTTTAACTCAACATTTTAGATTAAATTCTCATTCATTACTTATTGAATCATTTTAATTGCATATTTATTTGAGTATAGTAGGAATAATCACACAACTCAATTTTCGTTGCTAAATGTTAAATAACTGAAAATAATAATTGTTAAACACAGTCTTCAGTGGAACGATACTCGTACTCTTGTACACTATATTACTACTTGACATCGTGCACTTGCGATTAATTTTTGAGCATACAAAATCATATTTTATTGGGGATTTCACTGTGCAAGTTTTGCTCGATCAAGTTTTTGGTGCCGTTGCCGAGGACTGTTAATCTACAATTTTATTTTTAGTTATTTCCTTTAGCATTATTATTTTATTTCTCTTGAGATAACACTTCATATTTTATTACAGATATTTCTTCCAGTGCATGCCAAAGTCACTTGACGTGGAGCTTGAGTTTGATCCTGAAATTGAAAGAACTTTCCGAAGGCGGAGACAACAACAAAGACTTAAAGAACTGATGGAAAGACACGAGCAAGAACGTGGAGAGGAACAGCGTGACAATAGACAAGTTGAGATACCACGCCGCATACCGATGCTGGAGTATGCCCAGCCTTCTTTGGAGGGTGCACGCCCTAGCATTGTGAGGCCTATCGTGCGGGCAAATCACTTTGAAATCAAGCCAGCCATAATCCAGATGATTCAGAACACGGTCCAATTTGGAGGAACTGCAATGGATGACCCAAACACGCACATCGCGGATTTTCTTGAAATTTGCGATACTTTTAAATTCAATGGAGTTTCTGATGATGCTATTAGGTTACGTTTATTTCCTTTCTCCTTACATGATAAAGCTAATGCGTGGTTAAATTGTTTGCATGTAGGTTCGATCGCTACGTGGGACGACATGGCGAAAGCCTTTCTCATCAAATACTTCCCTCCCTCCAAGACCATGAAGCTGCGGGCAGACATTACAACATTTGCTCAATTCGATCAGGAATCTCTATATGAGGCATGGGAACGCTTCAAGGATCTACTACGAAGATGCCCACATCACGAGTTACCACTTGGGTTAGTCGTTCAAACATTTTATTATGGTTTGCTTACTCCTAACCGTACTATGATAGATGCGGCTGCTTGTGGAAACCTGTTGAGAAAGACCGCGGAGGAAGGATATGAATTGTTAGAGGAGATGGCTGCTAGCAGCTATCATCCTCAATCTGAAAGAAACAACCAGCGGAAGAGTGCAGGAGTGCACCAGGTAAATGATTTTTCTGCTATTACTGCACAACTTGATGCTTTAAACAGGAAAATAGACAGCTTGAATGTGGGTGGCACGGCGATGCGTCTTCAAGAAATATTCTGTGAAAAGTGTGGAGGGGAACACTATGCGAAGGACTGTCAAGATGACAATCCATTCTATGTGCAAAATGAGGCACCAGTGAACCAAGTGGGAGTCCAAAACCGCCCAAGGCATGACCCTTATTCGAACACATACAATCCTGGGTGGAGGCAACATCCCAACTTCTCATGGGGCGGTCAAAACAGTCAGAATAGACCGCAAGGAGGACAACAATATGGGAAACAACCGATGTACAGATCCGATCCTCCTAGAGAAGAAAAGTCCAACTTGGAGCAAATGATGTCTAAGTTTATTTCATCCACTGAAACTAGACTTCAAAACCAAGATGCATCGATAAAAGGGCTCGAGAATCAAATTGGAAAGTTGGCCAAGATGATAGCAAGTAGAGAGCCGGGCACCTTGCCAAGTAATACCGAGACTAATCCAAAAGAGCAAGTGAAGGACATTGAGTTGAAGAGTGGGAAAATTTTGGAGTCGAAGGGAAAGGAAAAAATTCAAATTCCGGATGAACCGACTGAGACATCAAAAGGTAAGTCTTCTAATTCCACACCAGCACCCACTGCACAACCTAAAATTGTTATACCTCCTCCTTTTCCTGCTGCATTGAAAAAAGCAAAACTAGATGCACAATTCGGTAAGTTTCTCGAGGTGTTTAAAAAATTGCATATCAATATTCCCTTAGCCGATGCTTTAATGCAAATGCCTAGTTATGCTAAATTTTTGAAGGATATTTTAGCAAATAAGAGGAAGTTGGAGGTCACATGACAGTGAACTTAACTGAAAATTGCTCCGCCTTGGTGCAAAACAAAATCCCACCGAAGCTAAAAGACCCAGGGAGTTTCTCTATTCCTTGCATGATTGGTGATGTTGTTTTCATAAGGCATTATGTGATCTTGGTGCAAGTATTAATCTTATGCCATTGTCTGTGTTTAGGAAACTTGGGTTGGGAGAGCCTAAGCCGACGAGGATGTCCTTGCAACTGGCTGACAGATCTGTTAAGTACCCCCGCGGAGTGATTGAGGATGTGCTAGTGAAAGTGGACAAATTCATTTTCCTTGCGAATTTCGTGGTTCTCGACATGGAGGAGGATACAGAGACGCCTCTAATTTTGGGGAGACCGTTCCTTGCGACTGGCAAGGCACTGATTGATGTGCAAGAAGGGAAGTTGAGATTGAGAGTGGGCGAGGAAGAGATTACTTTTGATGTTTTTAATGCACTTAAGCACACACTGCATTCTGATAGTTGTTATAGAATTGATGCTTTTGATGCCTCTGTGTCTAACTATGTGCAGGATGCTTTGAGAGATCCTTTGGAGGCTGCTATCACTACTGAATTGGCAGAAGATGATTTGGACGACGAAAAAGCTGAAATAGTGGCATACTTGAATGCCAACCATCCGTGGAGAAAGCCAATGAAGATGAGGTTGGAAGATTTGGGAGATCGAAAAGACTTGATCCAACAGAAATCAAGCCTGGATGAGCCACCGACGCTCGAGCTGAAGCCACTGCCTCCACACCTAAAGTACGTATACCTAGGTGAGCATAACACCTTACCTGTCATTATTTCTGCTGCTTTGACAGATGTGATGGAGGACAAACTGTTAAAAGTCTTGAAAGCGCACAAGGGTGCATTTGCGTGGAAGGTGGCGGATATCAAAGGGATCAATCCATCAGTCTGTATGCACAAAATCTTGATGGAAGACAAGTACTCACCTCTTGTGCAACCTCAGAGAAGATTAAATCCAAAGATGCAAGAGGTAGTGAAAGCTGAAACGATTAAGCTTCTCGATGCAGGTAGTATCTATCCTATATCTGATAGTGCATGGGTAAGTCCGGTTCAGTGTGTGCCAAAGAAGGGTGGGATTACTGTGATTGCAAATTATAATAATGAACTAATACCCACCAGAACTGTTACGGGATGGCGTGTGTGCATTGATTATAGAAAATTGAATGATGCCACCCGAAAAGACCACTTTCCCCTTCCCTTTATTGATCAAATGCTTGAGAGGTTAGCGGGTCATGAGTTTTATTGTTTTCTAGATGGGTATTCGGGGTATAATCAAATCACCATTGCACCTGAGGACCAAGAGAAAACCACTTTCACTTGTCCTTATGGAACTTTCGCTTTTCGCCGCATGCCGTTTGGTCTTTGTAATGCTCCTGCCACATTTCAACGTTGCATGACCGCTATATTCCATGATATGATAGAAACTTTTCTTGAAATTTTTATGGATGACTTCTCTATTTTCGGCCCTTCTTTTGATGACTGTTTGCAGAACTTGAGGGTGGTGTTAGTGAGATGTGAGGAGACAAATTTGGTGCTGAATTGGGAAAAGTGCCACTTCATGGTACAAGAGGGAATTGTCCTAGGGAACAAGATTTCGGAGCACGGAATAGAGGTGGATAAGGAGAAAGTTGAAGTCATCAAGAACTTGCCACATCCGGCGTCCATAAAGGGAGTTAGAAGTTTTCTAGGCCACGCCGGTTTTTATCGGCGTTTTATAAAAGATTTTTCAAAAATTTCCAAACCTCTATCTTCCTTACATATGAAAGATGTGCCATTTGATTTCAATTCTGACTGTTTACAGGCATACAAGAATCAGAAGGAACGCTTGGTGACGGATCCTGTCTTGGTAGCACCGGATTGGGATCTACCTTTCGAGATCATGTGCGACGCCAGTGACACTGCAGTGGGGGCCGTACTTGGCCAGCGGCGAAACAAGGTATTTCACACAATTTACTATGCAAGTAAGACCTTAGATGAGGCTCAATTGAATTATGCAACAACTGAAAAGGAATTACTTGCAGTAGTATTCGCACTTGACAAATTTCATTCATACCTTGTTTTGTCCAAAGTAATTGTATTCACTGATCATTCTGCCCTTAAATACTTACTTGCTAAAAAAGATGCAAAGCCACGCTTACTTCGGTGGATCTTACTGTTACAAGAGTTTGATTTGGAAATAAAAGATAAGAAAGGTGTTGAGAATGTGGTGGCGGATCATTTATCTAGACTAGAGCTTGTTAGTAATGACTGTGTAGATCAAGCTATTAATGATTGGTTTCCTGACGAGCAACTGTTTGAGATGAAACATTGTACATGATATGCAAATTTCGCTAACTTTCTTGTCACAGGCACACCTCCACCAAACCTATCGTTTCACCAACGAAAGAAATTTTTCTCTGACGTGAAATACTATTTTTGGGAGGAACCGTTTTTGTTCAAAATTTGTGCAGATGCCATGATAAGAAGGTGTGTTGCGGAGGAAGAGTTCGATCAAATTCTCAACCACTGCCATGACCGTGAGGTAGGTGGTCATTTCGGACCAACAAGGACGGCATCCAAGGTACTTGAATGTGGCTTTTATTGGCCAACTCTCTTTAAAGATGCTCGTTCTTATGTGCTACATTGTGATAAATGCCAGCGGTCAGGTAACATCTCTAACCGTCATGAAATGCCTTTAAATAATATCATTGAGTGTGAGGTTTTTGATGTGTGGGGGATAGACTTCATGGGACCGTTTCCTAGTTCTTTCACGAAAAAATACATCTTGGTTGCGGTGGATTATGTGTCTAAGTGGGTAGAGGCGGAAGCGTATGCCACTAATGATGCTCAAGTGGTACTAAAATTTTTAAAGAAAAACATTTTTAACCGATTTGGAACACCACGAGCAATCATTAGTGATGGTGGCACACATTTTTGCAACAAACTATTTGAAAAACTTTTGAGCAAATATGGTGTCACACATAAGATATCTACCCCTTATCATCCCCAGATGAGTGGTCAAGTGGAAGTGTCTAACCGAGAAATTAAGCGGATTCTGGAAAAAGTGGTAGGTGTCAGTAGGAAAGACTGGTCGGTGAGGTTAGGTGATGCTCTTTGGGCATATAGGACTGCTTTCAAAACACCAATAGGCACGACACCGTACAGATTATTGTTTGGTAAAGCATGTCACTTACCTGTAGAGTTAGAGCATCGGGCATATTAGGCAACAAAAGTACTAAACTTGAACTTTACTGATGCAGGCGAACGACGTTTGCTTCAACTAGATCAGTTGGAGGAATTCCGAAATCTAGCATATGATCTCGCACTAACCTACTAGGAAAAAACGAAGAAAGCCCATGACAAGCGGATCATCGAGAGAGAATTCAAATAAGGTGAAAGTGTCCTACTCTACAACTCCCGGTTGCGACTTTTTCCCGGAAAAATGAAGTCGCGATGGTCTGGTCCATTCGTGATCTCGAAAGTTTATCCATCGGGAGCTGTAGAATTGAAAGATGGGAAGGATGAGACATTTATTATCAATGCCCAGCGCCTGAAGCACTACATGGGTGGCACAATTGGGCCACAACTTGGAATCACCCGGTTCCAAGACATGCCGAACTGAGACAGACCGACAGTCAAGCTCTCGACTATAAATTGAGAACTATTTTCTTCCCATTCTCTCGCATTTGATTTAGATTTTCTTTCGTGTCAATTTAGTTATTTTCTCTTGCGTTTATTTTATTTTATTCTTGTTTTTTTTTAAAAAAAAGTTTTGAAATAGGCAGAGAGGTTCGCGCTCGAGCGGTCATTCTTTACCGCCCGAGCGCGAACGTCTACCTCGGGGTAATAATTCCCGAGAGGTTGGCGCTCGAGCGGTAGTTTTCTACCGCCCGAGCGCGAGCGCTTACCTCTGGACAAAAACTCCAAAGAGGTTCGCGCTCGAGCGGTAGTTTTCTACCGCTCGAGCGCGACAGTTTTTAAAACTCGATCTCCCCTTCCCCTTTCCTCATTCTGCACGAAATTTTCCCCAATTTCACTCCCCAAATCCCTAACTCCTCTCATCCTTTTTCCTTTTTGATTTTCTTGTGCAGGCACCACCATCTCCACTCAATTTTCCGGCGGCAAGGCACACTCTCCCTTAGGAAGCAAGAACACCTTTCTCTAATTCAAGGCATCATCTTCCACTCTTCAATTCCATGGCTCCCAAGAAGCAACGAGGTAATCCTAGTTCCTCCTCTTCATCCTCATTTGATAGAACATGTTTCATGAGTGCGGAGGCTCGTGCTAGATATGACCATGCTAAAATTCACCGAAACCCCATTACCGAGAGGGGATTTCGTCGTACTTTTGAGGATCGATATATGCCACCTCTTGTGGACTTGGAAAGAAGAGGATGGGAGAAATTTAGCGAGCCACCTAAGGCGGCTGTGGTATCTGTGGTGAGGGAATTTTACGCGAATGCTTGTGAGCGCACTGATGGTAGGGCATTTGTTAGGGGCAAGCTTGTGCCGTTCGATTCCACTACGATTAACGCTCTTTTAGAAACGGCCGAGATTGATGACTCCAATTTTCAGGCGTTGGTGGTTGATCCAAACTACAATTTGATTATCGAGACTCTTTGCCACCCGGGTGCGGTGTGGAAACCGTTGGGCGGAGCGCCTAGCTGTTTTGATGAGAAATACTTAAGAGCTGACGTTGCCATGTGGTATTTGTTTGTGGCCCGACGGATGATGCCAGTCTCACACAAAAGCGAGGTGCAAAAGGAGCGTGCGGTGTTACTTTTTGCGTTGCACCGAGGAGACGACATCGATGTGGGAAAACTTCTCAACTCGCAAATCACACTGAGCGTCCACAACAGCCACATAGGTCTTTTCTTCCCGACCATCATTTCCGAATTGTGTGCACGGGCCGGGGTGCACTTCAGGGACGACGAAGAGTGGCTTCAACCGATGAAGCCAATTTGTCAGGATTATGAACAGCGCAAAAGGGCAAAACGATGGGCGGACTTTCCCCCTCGGGCAGAGGATGCCGGTGGATCTAGCACTGCCGTCCCACAACGTCGCCCACCACAACCCCGCAGGCGAACTCAGAATGATAAGATGGATGAAAATCTCGCCTTCTAAGCGCATCAGAGTCAGATCAACTCTTACGTCGCGGACCATTTATCACACCTTGACTCCATGATGCGCACTTTGCTTGTGCACGGGGGCGTTGACCCGTCGACCATTCCACCGACTCCGCTACCTCCTCCCCCATTCCAGTTCCAGTATGATTATTCTCAGCATGGGGAGGCCGCAGGAGTGCAACTACCGGAGCAGGATGAGGAGGAGCAGTGATCAGGGGAGTTTACTGTTTCCCCTACTTCGCACTTTTATTTCTTTGCCGCTTTTCTGTTTTTCTTTCTCACCGTTGTTTATATCTAGCATGTTTTAACTTTCATGTTTATTAGTCTGCATTTGTGTTTGCATTTCTGTGTTTTGAGTCTTTTGTGCAATGGGGACATTGCACACGTCTAGTATGAGGGGGTCGTCGTACGTCTTCTTATTTGTTTGCATTCGTATTTGTCTTTCATGAGTGTCAGTGATGGTGACATTAGTCAATTGGTAGTCGATGATGATTGTGGGACGAATGAACTGCATATCACTTAATCTTATCACTCGTTATGAATACCCCAGTGAATTGAAAATTTTCCTATGCGCACATAGTGGGTGTATTAGTAGTGTAAACGACAGTTGAGTTTAAGAATCTGTGGGAGGAACTGAAAAAAACATGAGATGCAAGTCGAACTTGAGTGAATTTTTGTTGACAGTCGTGACCGACCAGTGACATGAAGTAGACTAGATCACTTGAGTCCACCGAAATAATTTTCGTCCCAAATGTGCACAATACCTCAAGAGTTATCCCTAAGCCAAATAAACAAACGTTCCATATTCTCACAACCTAGGGAGTACACTTGAGAAAATTATGCACTAAAAAAAAACAACAAAAAAAATAGTGTTGTGAATGAAAAAAGGGGATGTAAGGTGTGGGGGAGCCAAAGAGGGATGAAATCCTATCCCAAGGCTAAATAGATGGAGAAGTAAGGCGTTGAGGAATGTCAGAAAAAATTCTGACAAGTGCATAATGAAAATGATCAATGTACGTCCCATTTGTTGAGCCGTTTGACACCTCATGATATTGACTCCCTACTTCCTGTGGTATAACCTCGAAATTTTGCCGCTTTGTGTTCACTTGTTGGTCGCAAACAAAACTGTCTGAAGCACGAGCCAGTGAGACCCACAGCACACACACGACCACACTTTTTGGTAAAAGCAAAATGCCATAAGGTGCTTTAAAAAGGGGTATTGATGAATGTTGTGATTTGACGAATTGGATGTGGTTCAAACACCCGCTGAGACAGGAGATACCGGTTTGCTACTTCACCATCAGTTTCGTTGGTTTAATTCTTTCATTTTGGGTTTGTCTCGTATTTTGGTGGTGGTCTGTAACCTATTTTTGCTTGAGGGCAAGCAAAAGGTTAGTATGAGGGGGTTGATAGGAGTGGTTTTTACGCGTTTTATTGCATTAGTTTTAGTTGTGTTTGCATTGTGCATGCATGCATTTCATTTACATTCTGTTCATTTTAGATTAATCAATTGCATATTATCATATCTCACTATTGGGTAATTAAATTTGCAGGAAAAACGGCCGGAAGAACTAAAATCGGAGCCAAGTGCCAAGTCAAGACAAGAAGGGCAGAAGAGTTGGCGCTCGGGTGGTGAAATTGTACCGCCCGAGCACAAGAGGTGAAAGGCCGAGAAAATTCTACAGAAAGGTTGGCGCTCGAGCGGTAATTCTTTACCGCCCGAGCGCGAATGCCGCACATCCCAAGAGATTTTACAGAAGGTGTGGCGCTCGAGCGGTACTTTTCTACC
Source organism: Primulina eburnea (assembly GCF_022965805.1). Classification (NCBI taxonomy): domain Eukaryota; kingdom Viridiplantae; phylum Streptophyta; class Magnoliopsida; order Lamiales; family Gesneriaceae; genus Primulina; species Primulina eburnea. The sequence goes on from NC_133115.1 coordinate 13,899,059, forward strand.
GCCCGAGCGCCACCTATTTTTGGAAAATATCATGCTCGATTCCATTCCTTATTTTCTGAAGGAAATGATATGGTAAGGTTGGTGGGAGACTTTTTGGGGGGCATTCATACAGATTGAGAGATTGTTCTTGAGCCGCCGCAAGTTTGGAGAGCACTTTGCGCTTGGAGTGAAGATTTGAAGTTTTTCGGGCGTCGTTCTTCGCGTTTTTCGTCAACTCTAGTATTTCTAACTTTTTTTTCATCTTTTAAACTTTGTTTTGTTGATTTTTGATCATGAATTCTAGTAGCTAAACTTTATTATTTGTTGGGATTAAAGGGGATCATACCCCGAACGTTGATGTGAATTAATTTATATTTCGATTGTGCATTATTCTTGATTTTACTACTGTTTTACTGTGTCATTAAAGCGTAGCTAACTTTAACGACGTTTTCATATCACGAGTGAGTTCGAGAGAATAACGAGTGATAGGATCGAGTAGTATAATCCGCGGATCTACAATTTACATAGATATATGAAATGGATACGTGCCGATAGTCATAGTCCTTAGGGTCAAAAACTAGGGGATTTCATAGATCGAAATGCGATTTGCTCTTGATAAATAATTAATGACATTTAAGTACTTCATTGAGTAGAATTAGTTTGACATAGCTCGAGAGAGTATGTTCAATAGATTAGGAAATCTTGTCGGAAGCGTAGATCACGATCGAACGAATTGATTAATAAACGAGGGGTAGGTGAACTGAGATTCCCAACAAATCCATTTCTTATTGAATTTTAACTCAACATTTTAGATTAAATTCTCATTCATTACTTATTGAATCATTTTAATTGCATATTTATTTGAGTATAGTAGGAATAATCACACAACTCAATTTTCGTTGCTAAATGTTAAATAACTGAAAATAATAATTGTTAAACACAGTCTTCAGTGGAACGATACACGTACTCTTGTACACTATATTACTACTTGACATCGTGCACTTGCGATTAATTTTTGAGCATACAAAATCATATTTTATTGGGGATTTCACTGTGCAAGTTTTGCTCGATCAACCACAACCTCAGATTCAGGCTCAATTACAACCTCAACCACGATTTGAGGCTCAAGATCAACGGACGATTCTAATACGGTCACCTATTCACGTGGACATTGGCTGATATCATGCCCCACTGCTAAACACCAACAACATATAATATCACAAGTACTAGAATTTGAGTTGTTAAATGTATCTTGATATTCATATCTTGTAGTTTCACGTCTCGACTCCTCCATTGGCCTAGCAATGATTTTCTCTCCCCGGTTTCTATACCCACTATTCTCGTCACATCGCATATCACGATGCAAATGCAATGCTCTACTTCTTTCAACTACAATACCTCGTCTATTCTCATCAACATGTCTATTATATGTCTCCTCTTCTTTACACCTCATATACCTCTCACATAGAGGCTTAAATTTCTTCACCCTCACTCTATCCAACCTCCTTAAGATTGTTTGAAATTGACGATCTTCATTCATTATACGTGCAAGAAAAGGTTAGTAGAAAACAATAAATAATAAATTTTCCTCACCACGAATCCTCACGGTCACTCCAATGAAAATTCACTCAACTCTCTTTTTTTTTTGTCCTCATTACAAATCCTCGCACGTCACTCCAAGAAATAAACACTCGCCCTCAAGTATTTCACTCGATTTTGAGAATTCTCTCGTAGGGTATGCTTTCAGGCTTTATAGCTTGTATGCATCAAACTCACAAGTTCAAACTTCACGACACTTGCAAACTGACTTACACGCACTGCGTAAAAACAAGAAATTTGATTATTTTTTTTTATTGTGAGAGACACTTGAATATGGCTCACAGAAGAGAGTAGAAAAAAATTCAAAAACCAAACAATGGCATATTTTCGAATTTCGGTACTTTTTTTTTGGGATTGCACTAGGAGGATTGTGCAAACTCGAAAAAAAAATCACAACTCTGAAATTTCGAGAATCACAAGATTCACGAACACAAGAATACAAGATTTCAACAAAAAATCTTGTGATACAAAGGGCACGAAGAACACAAAAAAAGACGAAAGAACAACTGATAGATAACTTACTTGACTCAATGGGAACCAAAAGCTCTGATACCAAATGATACGATTCTTCGACCACGAAAGGCAAACGAGCTCAAAAATGGAGTCACGCATTGTGTTGTCCCAATCTTTTTGAACAAGTAATGTTGTAATATTCACCTCTAAATCACGAAAAATTTAGCAACAAATATTAACGAGATAAACAATTGAAATTCAAGCAAACCTTCATAAAACTCGTCTTTGACAATCCGAGTGAAGAACAATCGACAAACGCCACAAAGTATTAAACTTTGATAAGTTTGATTTGAAAAACATACAAAGATGTATACAAAGCCAATATTTGAAATTTAGAGAAAAACTCTATCAATATTATTAAAACTAAATATTCTAAAATTGTTTACAATGATGAAATTCATGTATATAATGTTTACAAAACCAAAAAAAAATGTCAAAAAATCTAGTTAACAAATAACTTATACGGCGTGTTGGGGCGGTAATGTTTGAATTCCCTAGCGCCAACTCTTCTGGACTGGGTGCGCTCGGGCTGTAATCTTTGGTCGCCCTAGCGCGAGTCGTTTTGGAATTCATATCTTGGACAATGGCTTTGGCGCTGGGCCGATAATGTTTGACCGCCCTAGCGCTGGGATCTCGATTTGTTCTCTTCTTCATAATTTAGCACTTGAATAACATTAAAATATCTTCCAACTTCATTGCTATGCATATATTCTTTGAAGCTTTGAATCGCAAGATTTAGCACGCCATGCCTGGCCAGATTCATATCACCCCCCCTTTTGAGACTCGGCGTTCTCGCTGAGGTTTGCCCCACCATCCCAAACCCATGTTGAGTCGCTCTGATACCAACTGTGAGGGCCCGTTATCCTAATCACGATTTATTAACACGCAATCACGATTATACAGTAAACAACAGAAAAATAAGTTAAAAATTTGCGTTCGGGGCTATAAAAATTTCGGCATTACCTTCCCATAACTAGGAAATACCAAAAAATTAAATACTCAAAATAAACAACATATGCCCTCAATAAACACAAAAACATAAACATGTGCCAGCCAAACACATTCATGACATATACAAACCAAAATATCATAGAGCCGACAAGACTCGATAAAGCGGCGAACGTTCGGTCCTAAAATTTTTAAAATAGCCATATATATTAAATATTATCTAATATAACTTTTAAAATAGACATATATATTAAATATTATATAATACAACCCATGTTGGCCAATCCATACCACACGCCTGCAGCTGAATATCCATCCAACCATTCTACGTCGTATGCACCATACGCCTACCCGCAGGGCAGCACTGCCTCGTTTGGGTCGGGTCAGACTCCACCACCGCACGGTTTTGGTTCCTTCCCGTATCAACAATCGCATAATGTTTACATTTCGTTTCCTCCGGGCACCCACCCGGATGTGGTTCGAAGCTTCCAGATGGTGGAAAGAAACCAAAATGGTTATATTGAAGAAATGGAGCTCCAAAAAGCTCTCGCTTGGAATTACCAAAAGTTTAGTCTTAGGACTTTACATTTTATCATCTTTCTATTTAGGAATCTTGGAGAATCTTCTTTTAGAATCGGTCAGTTTTCCTGTTTGGAAAAATTTTCAAATCTAATTTTGGGTTCAACCTGCTTCGGCATTTTCCGTGTCTCTAATATTACAAAAAAATTTAATCTTTCTGAGCGGATGCGACTGATTTTGTTTTACAACATTTCTTTTGGTTCATGAAATCTGCTGGCATTAATGACGATCGAGTATGGACAATTATTCCCGTGAAATATTTAGGACAAAAAGAGTTTACTGAAGTACGGAGTTGCCTTGGCCAATGGCGGGTGAGTACCTTTGTTAGTGTCAGAAATAAAAAAAGTTCATCTTTTCTATGTAAATATTTTTTTTTCCAGCATATTGTAGGACTGTAAAACAAATATTCAACTCTTTCTGTGAAAACAAATAACTCAAACTTTTGTGATCTGTAAAAATTTCACACTTTTCACCATAAAGATAGTGCCGCCAAATATTTAAGGCAAAAACCACAGCAGCCAGTTCCAAATCATGAGTGAGATAATTTATCTCGTAGTCCTTAAACTGACGAGAAGCATATGCTATCACTTTCCCACGATGCATCAGTACGACACCTAGCCCCTGCTTTGAAGCATCTGTATACACAACAAAATCCTCAGTACCACAAGGAAGTACTAAAACAGGTGTAGAAGTCAACTTATCTTTCAATGTTTGGAAGGACTGTTGGCACTCTATTGTCCATTCAAACTTCATAGACTTCTTTGTCAACCTCGTCAGAGGCAATGATATCTTTGAAAAATATTCTATGAACCGTCTGTAATATCCTGCCAAACCAAGAAAACTTGTTACCTCTGAAACTGTCTTTGGAACGGACCATTGCTTAATAGACTCAATTTTGGATTGATCCACCGATATTCCCTCTTTTGAAACGATATGGCCCAAAAACTCCACCTGCTCCAACCAGAATTCGCATTTCTTTTACTTAGCATATAATTGTTTATCCCTCGATGGTTGCAACACAGTTCTCAAGTGCTCACGATGAAGTTCTCGTGTCTTAGAGAAGATCAAAATGTCATCAATAAAAACAATGACAAAGTTATCCAAATAAGGCTTAAAGACACGATTCATTAAATCCATAAAAACTGAAGGAGCATTGGTTAGTCCAAATAACAGCACCAAAAATTCATAATGGACATACCTCGTTCCAAACGCAGTCTTTGGTATATAATTCTTCTTCACCTTCAATTGATGGTACACTGACCGGAGATCAATTTTCGAGAACATTGTTGCTCCTTGCACTTGACAAAAAGATCATCAATCCGCGGCAAAGGATATCTGAAAGGATCGGTTAGACGGATGAAAAGTGTTTAGAAGGGGGGTTGAATAAACACTTCACGAATTTTATATTTTCTTCGAAGATTTGGATTCAGTTCTGTTACAAACTGACTCTAGATATCACGTCAGTCAATGACAATCAGTTAAACTGAATTAAACTGTTGCGGAATATGAATTGACTGAAAGATAGAATATCTAACTAAAATATAATAACTGAAGTAAAAGAACACAATTGTTTCTGCATGTTCGGAGACTTGAATAACTCCTACTTCACCCCTTCTATCACGAAGATAGGATATCCACTAAAACACTTTGATAAAATACAAGACTTGTACTGACCCACTTCAGTTTGGACTTAACACTGCCAAAACTGAAACTCTTAGTTACAAACGCTTTTACAGTCCTTGACTGAACTTAGCACAACTTAAAGAATTAGCAGATATTACAAAGTGCTAGTAAGCTCAAATGTATAGCCTGAATGCTACTGATAGAACAAGTAAGCGAGAGCTTTCGATATTTGAATGCACAATTTTGCAGCGTAACAGCAAGCTTCAAAGAGATTCGAATTTCTTTGTTGGTTGATATCCATTTCTCAGCTGCTCTCTTCAACTATTTATAAGCATCCATTTCAACGGTAACATTAACTGCTGTTTGAATATTATATCCGTTGATATCCCACGTCGTTATTCTTCTGACAACCGTACTCTGTGACCTCTGAAATGCGGCGTCCCACTAATAGCTGCAGATTGTAGTGGTACTACTATCTGTCGGTTGTTAATGACGTGTTCAGCTGAATTAATCAGCTGTTTGGGCAATTAGCTGGTGAGGAGAATAACTGAGTTGCATTTCAGTTGCGTAGATCAGTTTACTATATTCAGTTGCTGAGTTCAGTTTACTAGATTCAGTTGGTTCGCATAATCAATTGGCAATTTGTCAAACGCCGTAATTTTGTTTCCAACAATTATTCCCTTTAAGGTGTTTGACAAAACTAAGCGCAAAATAACTGAAAAACTGAACTCATCGTAGATAACATAAAAGTTTTGATATAGAATGGAGTACAATGACTCAAAGACTGCTCTTCTTTTGATGATCTAGCAGCTCTTTAATCTCTTCCCCCTTTTTGTCAAATAAACCCATCTGAAGAGATAATTTCCGAACATCGGTTGATAAGATATTGATAGAAGTTGATATGTTAGAGACGGCAGGGAGCATTGTGGTTTGCAACGAGTCTATTTTTCTTGTTACAAGCGTCTCAAGATTTTCAACTCGTTTGCTGATAACGTCTTGAGTGATGGAGGGACTCTGAGCCAAACCTTTGTTCTTTTGATTTGCGTCCACTGACTGAGAAAGAGAGGTTAATGCTTCTTGAATTGCTTTCAGTTTCTCTGAGTTGAATGCTTCAGAATGTTCTAGCTTCAGAGAATGTTCTAGTTGAGTATGCTGGATTTTGTACAAATCATTAATCACTCTGTGTATATTATGCTGAATGTCCTAAATCTCTTCAAGAACAAAATCAAGATCTTTGGTGGAATGAGGATTTGGCTGATCCGACGCTCCAGTTTCCTGAAAGAGTCGATCAAAAATCACCATGGTTCTTTCAGGTATCATTGTTTCAGAAATAGTCGATGCTGGAACATTTGTTTCAGCTACTTCCGCTTGGACCAGATGAGGTGAAGACTGATGTTGATTAGCATTTGAGCTTTCCTGCTGAATGTGAGAGTTTGCAGGGTCTTCAACTAGAGGGTTATGAACTGATGCTTCTACCTGATGAACATTTGAGATTCGAGCTGACACAACAGTTGGAGGATTTTCAGAAGTAGTTAATAGAGCCTCCAGATTCTCAGTAATTTGGTGTTCTGGTGATTGAACAGACATTACAGCTTGATCGTTTGGTTCAGAAATGACAGCTTTAACTGGCTCTTCAGTTAAGATGGGATTCTCTTCAATTGCTTGATCAGCGGAGTGATCAACTGACAAAGGTTCATTCGTGGAAGCTTCTTGAACCACTGGTTGAATAATTTCATCAATATGAGCTAGTTTCAATTCAGCTTCTGAATACATCTTGGGATCATCAATAGGAGGTGATGACAAGGATGAAGTTGGAGCAATTGAAGATAAGGAGACATATGCTTTCTGAGAAAGGGTAGAAGTAGTGTCCTTATCAAGCTCTCCAGCTGATTGTTCAGCTAGTTCTTCAGTCACAATTTCTTGAGAAAATGCTGGGATGATCAGTTCTTGATCCATTTCCCACTCTTTAATTTCTGCTTGTAGTCCAATAAAATCTGTGTCCAGTTGAGCATACACTGCATTATCATTGAATGCAGTTGGACTTGTGGGATTGAAATTTTGCCGAAGCTCAGTAACAATCTGCTGCAGCTTCTTTTCTCTTGAAAGATCAAAGAAATACCTCTTCCTCTGCAAAGCGTGATAAATTGAAGAAGCTTTGACCATCTTCAGAACTACTCTTTCCAGAGCAATAAATCTTTTTAGCTTAGATTTTTTGTGGAGGTCCTTCGCAAAAACACAAACTCTGAAATTTACCCATTCTTCAAAAACTTGGAGCTTCTCTTCAGCAAATTTATTGACCTCTTGCCAAATTAGATCAATGTGAGTTTGAATGGCATTCGAAGGTCTGGGCTCTTCTTGTATTTTACCTTTGCCCTTGGAGTCAGTCAAAATATGAGGAATGGTTAATCCAGACGTAGTTACATCAATATTCTCTCTGAGCACAACTCCTGTTGGTCTGGCAAATGGTAAAGGGGAGTAAGGAGAAATATTAATAAGTGGAGCTTTTACTCCAACAAGTCTTGTTTTATCACTAGATTTAGTGATTTTACTCTTTGGTGGAATGGTGAACAAGGGTAACTGATCCTCAGTTGAGGACTCAGTTGGAATTGCCTTCAATGGAACAGCCTGGATTGGAGTAGAAATAAGTTTGGTTTTTTCAGTGTCCGTGGTTTCTTGACAATTGGAGGAGACGGGGTCTTCTCTACATCAGAATCACTGATAAGCAGTTTGCGCTTTGATGTCTTCTTTTGTGCTAGAGTCTTGGCAATCTTAACTAATTTGGGAGCAGGTTTGAGCTTTGAAGTCTTCTTTTGTGCTAGAGTCTTTGCAATCTTAACTAATTTGGGAGCAGCCTGCTGCATCCCAATCTCTGTTTTAATCTTAATAAATTTTTCAGGAGAGATGTCCAACTTAGTTTTTGGTGGCAAAATATTCTTGGCATTGAACACTTTGAATTTAGATAATCTCTCGGAATCATCAGATAATAACCCTTTGACTTTCATCAAATAGCTCAGCTGTATTGCAAAACCTTTTTACTGCTTGGTGGAAGAGAACATATTCTTCAAGATGTTGGAAAGGAGGTGCTTCCAGTTGAGTCTTCATCCAACCATGATGACAGTAATGGCTTGAAATTTCTCCAAAGTTAAAGCAGCAAAGGATCCTGCCTTTGCCAATAGCCCCTTGGCTACAATGTCGGCCAATAATTGAACCTCATGCTTCAGCTCCTTCTTTGGATCGGAAACTTTGATTTTCCGTCCATCAGTAGAAAGTAAGGTTTGCATCTCTTCGACATCAGATGCTTTGACATCAGCAAGTTGTGCTAACCCATCAGAAGACAGCAAAAATAATTCTCCAAGAGAATCTTCAGAGATGGTCAATAGGTGATTGTCGACAGTAAAGATGATGCTTCCATAGAGTTGATAAATCCATTTGAGTAGAAATCTTGAAGTTCCTTCGGATAGATCTCTTGTGAGAATTGCCCTAATAAAGTTTTCAACCCTGCTGATTCAAGCTTCAGAAAGACATTCTTCACATCGGCTTCTCCGATTGATAGGACCGACTCAAAATTGATAGCCATAGCGTTCAATAAGTGTGCCGGAATTTGATTTGCCATTTCTGAGATTGAGAAAACCTGAAATTTCACAAGACACAAGCTCGGAGTGTATGAGTTTTCTCTTGAAAATTGATGTACGCGTAAGAGGAAACTGAAATTAAGCGGGGAATGGTACTTATGTACGTGACTATTCAAATTCTGGACACGTGTTAGTCCATTGAAAATTTTGAATGAACACATGTGTATTTGTGTTGTAACGTGTGTACAATTTAAACGGTTAATATGCGTCCACGTTTTAAGATAAGATTCATCATGAGATAGCAGTCAGTCACGTCACTTGATTTGGAATATAATATGGTTAATTAGTTAACTTATATGAGAAGATTAGTGAAATATCCAACTGAACGATCAGTTGTAAGACTGTGTCCTTTCAGTTGAGAGTTGACTAACATTTGTCTTCTCAGTTAACCTCTTAAAACCAATATTCTCCCTTAATAGATGCATATAAAAATTACGAGAATATAAGCAAGATTAATTAAAATTATCCTGATGCTTAGAAGTGTAATCGTCTGCTGTAATGGCATTGTCCTTTCATCTTCCTTGTCCGGGTCTATAAATAAGTGTAGAACAGTTAGTTGCAAATATATCAGCAAATAGAAATTCAACAGCTAAAATGGCAGATGCAAGTAGTTCAAAGGCTCCGGATATGGCTGAAGAATTTATGCAAGCTGCACTGGAGAAAAAGAAAGAGACAATAGAAGATGAAGTCTTCCATCAAATCCTTGGCTACTGGGAGGATTTACAAGAACTCCAGTTACTTTGGGAGAATGAGATGGATACCACTCCCGTCTTGGTGGAGAAACTGGAGAAATACCGGGAGCGCCTGCACGTGGCACACACAGTGAATATTTTCGAGTATGACAGAGATTATCAGCTAATGCTCTATAAGGAGAAGAGAATCCTAGAGCTTATGGCTGAGTCTGACAGTTTCCATAAGACTTCCACTGGAGATTTAACTCAATGGATGAGCAAGTGGAGAGCTTTTGTTCAGGAGTAATTGTACACTGTAATCCATGATGATTTCTTCAGATGAATAAAATGTCATTTCAATTAATCTCTGTATTTTATTTTCCTGTATTTGTTTTCAATTTCATCAACTGACAAATAATTCATAAGCAAGATTACTGATAAAGATTAATCGATAAAAATTAACTGATAAAAATTAAGATAAATCAATTAATCCAAGTATATTGCGAAAATGAGAAAACTTAGTCTCAGCCAATGGTTTTGTGAAGATATCAGCTGCTTGCTGATCAGTTGAAACATATTCCAGTCTGATGTCCTTCTTCAAGGCATGATCTCTGATGAAGTGATGCCTGACATCTATGTGCTTGGTCCTGGAGTGAAGAACTGGATTGTAGGTAATAGCAATAATTCTTGTATTGTCACAAAATATGGGTGATTCTTTTGCGTCAATTCCATAATCTCTCAGTTGTTGCTGAACCCAGAGCAGTTGAGTGCAGCAGCTTCCAGCAGCAAGGTATTCTGCCTCAGTTGTGGAAGTGGCTATGGATGTTTGCTTCTTGCTGAACCAAGAGATCATTCTATCTCCTAGAAACTGACATGATCCACTTGTACTTTTACGATCAAGCTTACATCCTGCATAATCTGCATCTGAATATCCCACTAAATTGAAAGATGGATCTTTAGAATACCATAACCCAACATTTTGTGTGTCTTTTAGATATTTTAGAATAAGCTTGGAAGCTGTAAAATGTGATTGCATAGGATCTACCTGAAATCTAGCACACATGCAAACAACAAATACAATATCTAGACGACTAGCAGTTAGGTACAATAATGAACCTATTAAACCTCTGTAAAGCATCGTCTCAACTGATATTCCCCCTTGATCTGTGTCCAGTTTTACTGATGAACTCATGGGAGTATTTGCAGCTGAACACGATTCCATTCAGAAATGCACTCTTTACGTCCATCTGGTAGACTTTGAAGTTTTTTGAATGAAACATTGGCAAGGAATATTTTGATTGCCTCAAGTCTTGCAACTAGTGCATATGTCTCATCGTAGTCAATTCCTTCTTCTTGCCTATAACCTTGTGCTACTAGCCTTGCTTTGTTGCACACAATTGAACCATTTTCATTCAGTTTGTTCCTGAAAACCCATTTTGTACCTATAACAGTTTTTGAAACTGGTCTTGGAACTAGTTTCCAGACATTGTTATGGATTAACTGATTTAGCTCTTCTTGCATTGCATTTATCCAGTTTGGATCAGCAAGAGCTTCATCAGCTTTCTTTGGTTCCAGTTGTGATAAAAAAGCTGAGTGAATAAATAGATTGAGCATCTGATTTCTTGTTCTCACCGGATCAGATGGATTACCTATCACCAATTCTGGAGGATGTGATTTCTTCAATTTGAGTTTAGCGTTTATTGCTTCTAAGTCAGCAACTGCTTCTGTGAGCAACTGAATGTTTTCAGTTTCAGTTGGAGCGGTTTCAGTTGTTAACTGAATATCATTTGTTTTCTCTATCAACTGATCGTTAGGAACAGCTTCTGGTTCAGTTGGTTGATCTAATACTTCTGGTTCAGGTGTTTGGGGGTTGTTTTGATTGATATGATTGTCTTCTTCATCATCATCCTCCAAACTGATATCTGTAAATCTATCCACTAGCTCAACTGGATCAGTTGGCTTATCCGTTAGTACAGTTTCTTCAAAAACAACATGGATAGATTCTTCAACATTCAAAGAGTTTTTATTAAAAACTCTATAAGCTTTGCTCACGGAAGAATATCCAAGAAATATTCCCTCTGCAGATTTTGCATCAAAAGTTTTTAAATAATTTTTGCCATTGTCAAGAACGAAACATCTGCAGCCGAATATTTTGAAGTATGAAACCACACTTTTTCTTCCATACCAGATCTCATAAGGTGTTTTCATATGATTCTTATTAATCATTGATCTATTCTGAGTATAACACGCAGTGTTTACTGCCTCTGCCCAAAATCTTTGAGAAATACCTGAATCAGCAAGCATTGTTCTAGCAGTTTCTTTAAGAGTCCGATTTCTCCTCTCAGCTACACCATTTTGCGGAGGAGTTCTAGCTGCTGAGAGCTCATGCTTAATTCCAGTATTTTCTAAAAAATTTGAAAGAATTTGATGGATGAATTCAGTTCCTCGATCGGTTCTGATTCCATCAATACCAACTAATTTTTCATTTAATAATCTTTTGAAAAGCTTGATCAGTTGTGCAGTAGTTTGTTCTTTTGTCTTAAGAAAAATAACCCAAGTAAATCTTGAAAAATCGTCTACAACCACCAAGGTGTATTAAGCTCATGACCGGTATTGGATCAAATAGATCCATGTGCAACAGCTTTAAGTATCGGGAAGAAGATTTACGGCCCTTGTTTTTAAAAGAAGATTTTACTTGTTTACCAAACTGACATGCTGGACAAATTTTGTCTTTGATAAAATCCATTTTGGGAAAACCAGTGACAAGATCGTGGTTACTCAGATATGTAATAGATTTGAAATTCAGGTGGTTTAATCTCTTATACCACAACCAATTTTGAGAAAATTTTGAAGCAACTAAACATACTGGTGCATAAGGTTGATCATTCCAACTAACTTTGTATGTATTTCCATACCATTTTCCAGTTAGAATGACTTCATTAGTTGAGCATTTGACTGAGCAAGGATGTTTGTCAAACTGAACTGAGAATCCATTATCGCATAATTGACTGATGATAATCAGATTATACTTGAGATTCTCAACTAATAAAACATCATTAATGATAAAGTTACCATGGATAAGATTACCCTTACCCACAGTTTTACCTTTGGAATTATCTCCAAAACTGATGTTTGGTCTAGTGTACTTAATTAGTTGAGATAACAAGTTTGACTTTCCTGTCATGTGTCGTGAGCATCCACTATCCAAGTACCATATTGATTCAATGCTTGTACATGTTACCTGCAATCACACAAAAGATAAGATTCTGGTACCTTTTTCTATTTGGGTCCAAAATTGATTAGTCCTTTATGAATCCAGACTTGGATCAGTCTAACTGACCGTATAGTTGCTGTATTCCAAATGGTCTTTCCCGATCTGTGTGTGCTTGGTGTATAGTGTGCAGAAGATACAACATGTGATTTGTCCTTTTTCAACTGATTATTCAGCCAGTATATTTTCTGAACTGGCTTTCTGTTATAGTAATTGGAGTAGCCATTTGAATAATTTTTGCTAAATATTTTTGGTGGCTGACTGCGTGAATCAGTTACCACTTTTGGGCTATAACCAATACCACATCTTTTGCCATTGTTCATGCATTCAGTAGGCTGTTCAACCAGTTTACTTGGCTCCGGTTGTTCTTTTACCATAACTGATTTGACAAAGTGAATGTATTTCCATTTATCCATATTCAGTTTTGGTCGAGTATCTTTGGGAGACATTTCATCTTGGTTATTGAACCCTAAACCAGTTTTATCAGTAACTGATTTCTGTGAGTTCTGTATATCAGTCAATGCAACAGATGATTTGTTCCAAGCCTGAATAAGCTCAGTTTGCTTTGAATTTTCAAGCATTAACTTTTGAATCATTAATTGATCCTTGCTTCTTTCAGTATTGAGTTCAGCAATCTCTTTTTTCAGACTCAATATATCAACTGATTCATCAGTTTTAGTCTTATTGTCTATAGGATCAGTTTGCTTTGCTCTAGCCTTTTCAAATGATAAGGCAAGCTTATGATACTCACTAACCATATCATGCAGAGTTGAAATAAGTTTTTCTCTGGTAAAATCAATTGAGCTAAAGCCAAATACCTGTTGACTGCTGGACTCGAGTTCTGTATCACCAGCCATCAAACATTTCACTTCCTCTTCACTGTCACTGGAACTGCATGAAGTTTTTGGTTCTGAACCCTCGCTGTCAGTTTCTGCCCATTTTGATTTGCTCTCTTCAGCCAAGAGCACTTCATGCTTCTTCCTAGAGAACTTCTTATCATCCTTGGATCTATTTTTGTGCTCATATGGTTTCTTTCTTCTTTCAGTTGAGCCTTGAATGTCTTTCTTTGGTTTGGTACAGTCAGCAATGAAGTGACCTGGTTTGCCACAGTTGTAGCAAGCGTTTGATTCTTCCTTGGAATTGCTTCTTTGATATTTATTCTGAAAATTTCCCTGATTTTTCCTCATAAATCTTCCGAAATTTTTGATGAACAATGACATGGCATCATTTCTTAGTTGATCAACAGCTTTTTCAACTGAACCAGTTGGTTCTGTTCTAACAGCAGCTAAGGCAGTCGTGGCTGCTGGAGTAGAAGATTCTCCTTCTCGAGTTTGCAGCTCAAACTCGTCAGCTTTCAAATCAGCAAATAGATCATGAAGCTCAACTTTGTTCAGATCCTTGGATTCCATCATTGCCATGGTCTTCACGTCCCACTCCTTGGGAAGACCTCTGATTACCTTCAATGCAACTTCATTGTTTGTGTACATTTTTCCAAGTTCATTTAATTCATTGATGATGCAGCTGGTTCTTTCATCATATTCATACATCGTTTCACCAACTCTCATTTTGATATTGTCAAACTTCTGAACAGTAACAGAAAGTTTGTTTTCTTTGGTTTATTCGTTCCTTTCGCAAAGCTGGATCAGCTTTTCCCAAATCTCTTTGGCTGTCTTGCACATTTTGATTTTGCTGAAGGTTACTTTATCCAGCGTCTTGTATAGTATGTCCTTTACCACATTATCCAAATTGGCTTTTCTTTTATCCTCTGTCGTCCATTCTTCTCTGGGCTTTTCTATACGATGAGGTGCCCCATCAGTAATGGCAACAGCTGTGTTGGCTTTCAAACTCTTCATGAGTCCGTCAGTTATGACGTACCACATATCATCATCTTGTGCAGCTAAGTGAGCCTGCATTCTTATTTTTCAGTCATCAAACTCCTCTCTGGAGAACATTGAGATCTTGTTAAAAGAAGATATACTGAACAGTTTGAGTAAGATATTCTGAGACGAGATACAATCTCTCTGATACCACTTGAAATGATCGGTTAGACGAATGAAAAGTTTTTAGAAGGGGGGTTGAATAAACACTTCACGAATTTTATATTTTCTTCGAAGATTTGGATTCAGTTTTGTTACGAACTGACTCTAGATATCACGTCAGTCAATGACAATCAGTTAAACTGAAGAAAACAGTTGCGGAATATGAACTGACTGAAAGATAGAATATCTAACTGAAATATAATAACTGAAGTAAAAGAACACAATTGTTTCTGGATGTTCGGAGACTTGAATAAATCCTACGTCACCCCTTCTATCACGAAGATAGGATATCCACTAAAGACTTTGATCAAATACAAGACTTGTACTGACCCACTTCAGTTTGGACTTAACACTGCCAAAACTGAAACTCTTAGTTACAAACGCTTTTACAGTCCTTGACTGAACTTAGCACAACTTAAAGAATTAGCAGATATTACAAAGTGCTAGTAAGCTCAAATGTATAGCCTGAATGCTACTGATAGAACAGGTAAGCGAGAGATTTCGATATTTGAATGCAAGTAAATAATTTTGCATCGTAACAACAAGCTTCAAAGAGATTCGAATTTCGTTGTTGGTTGATATCCATTTCTGAGCTGCTCTCTTCAACTATTTATAAGCGTCCATTTCAACGGTAACATTAACTGCTGTTTGAATATTATATCCGTTGATATGCCCCATCGTTATTCTTCTGACAACCGTACTCTGTGACCTCTGAAATGCGGCATCCCACTAATAGTTGCAGACTGTAGTGGTATTATCTGTCGGTTGTTAATGACGTGTTCAGCTGAATTAATCAGCTGTTTGGGCAATTAGCTGGTGAGGAGAATAACTGAGTTTCATTTCAGTTGCGTTGATCATTTTACTATATTCAGTTGCTGAGTTCAGTTTACTAGATTCAGTTGGTTCGCATAATCATTTGGCAATTTGTCAAACGTCGTAATTTTGTTTCCAACAATATTTGTTTTTAATAGTTACCTTATTAAGTTCTCGATAGTCAATACATAATCTCAACAACCCATCTTTATTTTTCACAAAAAAACCGGAGATCCCCATGGCGAGGAACTAGGACGGAGAAAACCTTTATCTAATAGCTCCTGTAATTGATTCTTCAATTCTTTCATCTCGGTCGGAGCCATTCTGTATGGAGCCTTAGAAATTGGAGTTGTACCTGGCATTAAGTCAATAACAAACTCTACCTCTTGATCAGGTGGTAATCCAGGCACCTCCTCAGCAAACACATCAGGATAATCCTGCACTACATCAACATCCTGCAATTGCATATTACTTTTTTTTCTCACATCCAAAACCGAAGGCAGAAAACCAATACACCCTTTGCGCAAAAATTTAGAAGCTTGCAAACAAGAAATAATGGAAATACTCGACGAAGAACCTACCCCAACAAAAACTTCATTGTCATGATCACCATCTAAAAACTTCACTGTCTTGCCCACACATTCAATCATTGCACGGTAAGCAGAAAACCAATCCATACCCAGTATGACATCAAAGGCAACCATCGGAATAACAATTAAATAAACAAACAACAATCTTGTACCCATCTGTACAGGACATGCTTTAAAAATACAAGTTAGCCAAATTTCATCTACAGAAGGTAACACAATATTGAAATGTAAAGGCATGACAGTAGGTTCAACAGATAAAGAGTACATAAACACTTCCGACATAAAGGAATGAGTATCACCAATGTCAATTAATGTAAGTGCTTCCGTGCCGGATATTAAAATATTACCGAAGAATCATGATTAGCACCCTCTTTTGTCATTGCAAAAATCCTACCCTGTACTATTCCTTTATCAGTAGTAAAGGTACACTTCTGTGCCGTGTGTCCCAGTTCTTTGCATCTGTAACATCTGCCACTGCCAATCAAACACTCTCTCTTGTGTGGCTTGCCGCACTTAGGACACAATGGTTTATCAGGATCAGAAGAAGACAATGGAGCTTTGCTACGCGGCTCCATCTTAGCTTTCCCTTTGTGGTCGCCTCGAACATGAGCACTTTCCCCTTGACCTTTCGCTTGGAAATTCTGTCTTCTTAACTGTCGCTCCTTTTCGATCTTCTGTTCATCAAGTTCAGCAAGCAATGCTCTATCAACAATATCTTGATATGCAACCATTTTCGACATGTGAACATCTCTCCTAATCTCTGGCCTCAATCCACGACGAAAATGCTCTCCCTTATCTTTATCATTTTCGACTATAAAGGGAACAAAGACTCATCATTCCTCAAATTTGAGAGTATACTCATTGACATTCATGGAACCTTGTCGCAACTCAAGAAATTCTTTTACCTTTTTGGCCTTGACTTCACTCGAAAAATACTTGGCATAGAATAAATCTTTGAATTCATTCCTCTTTAATTTACGAACGTTAACAGTAACCTTAGTGGCTTCCCACCAAAGACAGGCTTATTTCACTGGCATAAAAATAGCACAACTCACTTTATCTCGATCAGTGAACTTCAGATAATCAAATATGGCTTCCAATGACTTGACCCACTCAAGAGCCACAAGTGGATCAGAACCACCGATAAATTCAGGAGGGTTCATCCTCCTGAATCGATCATAAGAAACATCTTCAGTACTTTCCATCCTGCCTTGACCCCTTCCAAAGCCACGACCCTGGGTCGGGGTGTGTATGCTCAATAACTGTTGAATCTGTTCGTCATGGACCTTGGCTTGTTCTTTTAATAGCTTACTGAATTCGTCTACAAATTTCACAGTCTTATCAGAGGTAGGGGTCCTATCATCCCCCCTTCAGTGATTTTTCTTTTGGGAGGCATTTCCTACATATAGGCTCACTTTAACATAGCTAGGAAAAAATAAGATATCAATGGCAATGAAATAAAATCATTTCTCAATGTTAAAATCAATAGATGCAAGATCAAAAACATACCGGATTTTCTTAGGTAGAAGACGTCATATATGGTCCAAAGAAACTGCTCTGATACCAATTGAAACACTCCGCTCCCAAGACAATAACATTTAAATAAATAACATACGCGGAAGCATTACATTTAAAGGGAAATTAACAAACTTTTAAGCATAATGATTTTCAAAAATTATCATCAAAGTAATTTTAAAAGCCACCATAATATGTTTGATTCTTTTTTTTTCAAAATACATGATACGTGTGGCTATTAATGTTTACTATCCCAAATTAATAGTTCCAAGACAAAAGTTTTCACCTTATCTTGTCATATGACTTCTTCCGTCTTTGACAATCCATTTCATTCTTTCTTATCACCTGCATCACATGATATTAACTGGAATGAGTTTATAACTTAGTAAGTAGAAAGCTGCAATAAAAAATACATATACATAGGCTTGGCTTGAATAACATGGTTATGGAATTGAAAATTATATAATATCATCTTCAATGAACAATAGCTATCAAGGCAATATAGTTGGTATTTATTGGCATGAATTTAAAGAAATGAATTGATAGTCCTGTGACCTGTGACCATGTAATAAGTATCTCCTTGATATAAATATCAAAACTGTGAGAGATACTCATTTATCATGAAATTGGCCAATAACATGCATATGAATACTATCAATCCTTTACTTTAATCAATAGAAACTTCATTGAGGCAATTGAACAAACACTTGGTAGGCAACAATGGCTTACTAGCTCCTTTATCAATAAATGCAATGGTATTCTTTGATCAATGAATAAATAACAACAAATATATCAGGGACATAGCAATGGAAGGAGCTAGATATCAATAAACATGGATTTTGTACATATATATCATGCAAGCAAAGAAGGAAAGCCTTTACTTACAACCCAAGAAGCACACGATTGCTATGATGATCTCAAAAAAATTCCTACAACATAATACATACAATCCACCATTAATCATACGAATCAACCAAACCAACTAAAACCTTCAATTCTTTAAACCCTCTAACTTCAAGAATATAGAATCCATACCTTGGAGCTTGAAAATTTAGTAGAAGAAACTAAGAATTCTCCTAGAACCCTTGAACTTGAAGTGGAGAGATTTTGGAGAGAAAACCTTGAGAAAGAAGAGCTTGAACCGATAGAAAATTAAGGAAGGAGAAGGAAATATATAGAAGTCTCTAAAAAATTCAATATATAATCCATTCAATCCCTCAAAATCGCATTTTCAAAAAGCACTATCACCCTGCCTAGCGCAGCAGCGCCACCTTCTTGGCGCTTCGGCGCCTGCACCCAAAGACACCTGCAGCGCTGCCCCTGCACCTAAAAATCATCACCAATACACCTAGAATACATCCTCTTCCAATGCCATGCAATATCAATGCAACTAAACATCATCATCCATAAAAACCATCACAACAATAACTCATCCCCCTCCATAACCATCACCAACTATCAAACGTAACACCAAAAACAATAATCATTCTTTTACCATTCCAATAAACATAACCATAAACAATAACCATCCCACATAAACTCAACCATCAAAACCATATGTAATATCCATTACCATACTATACCATAATAAACCATGAATATACAATAATACTATTCACTAACACCAAACCATAAAATACAACATTGACAATAGAATGATAAAAGATGGGGATATCTGAGCAAAATGATTCGTTATACAATGGTACAAAGAGTGCCTTGATGATGTAGTCGCGAGGGAAACGAAGAAAGAGTGCCGGAGACCCATTTTCCTTCAAGAATAGAGCTTGGTTGTGGCTTTCTTGGGGAGCTGTTACAAAAACCGAGGGGAGGGTTCTGAAAATGAGGGGTGTCGGCTGGTACACTTATTAGGTTAAGGTTAATGAGTAGTTTAGGTAGTAATTAAATAATTAAATAATAGATAATGGGCCTTAACTTATCAATTAAAGGTTTAAAAAGCTAATTAAGCTCAATAAGCTTAAAAATAGGTCCATTAAACTCAAACACACTCCCGAAAAATATTTCGTGTTGGAAAGATTTTGAAAATATTAGCTGAACCCAAAAAAAGTCATCCGATTAGATAAAATTCATGTACCGGTAAAAATAAAAATCTTACGAGTAAAAATACCCAATAAAATCCAATTTTTGAGAAATACCCTTAAAAATACCTTAACTTAATTTATAAAAATAAATCGTATAATAAAATAATTTTCCTGAAAATTCTCTAGTCTCCGATCCTCGTTTGAACGTGAAATGCATCTAGAAATTCTAATGCATGAATTTCATGAATTAAATCCTATCATGCATGAATTATGTCTAAAATGGATAAAAATAATTAAACATAAATTAATGAAATAAACATGCATTTAATGCTTTAAAAACAATTAAATAAAATACCAAAGAAGTTTAATAACTTGCATGCATGCCAACTTTTTAAAATATATTTACTAACATGCTAAATTACCACTTCTTAAATAAGTCTTTATTAACTTATCTCAATACTCCATCTCCAGTCCGGCCTCACTTATTTAACTGAAAAGATAAAAATTAAACTACTGCGTAAAATAAATAAATTTAAAGAAAAGAATTTAAATACTCATACGATAAAAATCATTTTAATTTTAAATACTAGAATTATGCATGGCTTATACGCAGTCCAATTTACGGGTTCTACATGCTCAGGCACCCTAATTCATGATCATAGCCTTCTTACACAACCAGAACTAAGCTGGGAGCTCAGGTTTGTATGAGTATGTGTTGGTCTAATCAGCTTCCCTAGTTGTTGCATACCGAGATATTATTTATATAAGAGCATTGTCCTTAACCGAGCTGGTTCCCTCGGTAGGCCTAGGCTTCCGATCACTTAATCTGCCCGAGTCTGAGGATGACCCATGCTCTTTTCAGGGCATCCCCACTCCATCCTTAAATAATCGAGCTAGAGTCATACTCGTTATCTCGAATGGTCATATTATTGGACTTGGATTGGGGATAAATTATTTTATGAATTTTAGGTCGGCTAAGGCTGATGGAAACATGACGTAAGCCCTAGAAGTTGAAAAGAAAATATGACATATGTCGCTTCATTCATGACCTGACTTCTTGTCTTCTCGGGTGACTCAGATCAATCATCTATGTGTATCTCGTCCATCCATTTACTTCGAGATCAACAGCAAGGATTGATCTTCTCCCAGTTTATAATTACTAACAGCCTTACCTCATCTAACACTTTTGCATTCTCGTATCTTGTTCTCCTGCTCCTTTGATTTCAGAGTTTTTTTCTTATCTCTAGCAAATCCGTATCCTCAACTCCGGCCGCTTCATCATCTCCTTCATTCGAATAAGTTTTCTTTTCCTTAACATGTCAAACTATACCTCCTCTTCTTCGGGTGCCAATGCTCGTGGTTCCTCAGACCTAGAGTCCGCCACGTTGTACTTCGACTCTACCCCTTCTGCTTTCTCAACTAACTTCTCCCCCATTGCCTCTAAGAAGCCAGTCCTCGCCCTTCCTTCCGAGAAATCCCAAAAACTTAAAACTTTTCACCAGGTTTCCAGGCCTTCTAATGCCCGGGATAAGGGTAAGGGAAAATTCGTACCCCTTTGTTTTATACTATGATCAGTATTCTACGTCCAAGGGCTGACAACGACTTTGAGTTCTCGGATCTATCCCTTCTTTTTACTCCCTTCTCACTCTTGGTCCCTCGGAGCGAGCTGACCGACCCCTGGAGGGGTTCTATAATTTTTTCGGGGACCAAGTTCGTAGTGGTCTTTGGTTCCCCAACCCTTCTTTGTATATCTAGGTGGCTCACTTTCTCGGGGTCCCTCTAACCAACTTCATCCCAAATCTTTTCCATAATGGCCTCGGCCTATGCACTTTTTAAAATGAACAATTTTTTTATCTCTTCTCATCCTTTATTACTATTTTGTTTGTTAGTTCAATGAGAGTGCCTTCACTCTGACTGCTCGAGTCGACAAAAGCTTCCTTGATAAAAATATTTCTTCTTTGAAGGGATGGAAATGCCGGTTTTTCTTTGTCACTCTTTCATCCCCCACCAAATGTCCAATAGGTTTTCTATTTAGTCTTCCTTCTAAGCCTTATACTCAGAGCCAGGAGCTTATGGAGGGTCATATATTTTATTTTTCTCTACTAATTTCCGAGGAAAATCTGGTGG
This sequence comes from Primulina eburnea, assembly GCF_022965805.1. Lineage (NCBI taxonomy): Eukaryota > Viridiplantae > Streptophyta > Magnoliopsida > Lamiales > Gesneriaceae > Primulina > Primulina eburnea. Next base: position 13,920,997 of record NC_133115.1, read on the forward strand.
CCTACGGGTTGAGTGCCCAGGCTGAGGACCCTGTAGATAGGGTAATTGATAAGTTCGATGCTTCGGGTGCTCAACACGTTATCTCTTTATTTTACATTCTCTTTCTTGTACGCCCACTTAATTCTTTATATTTTGCTATTAACACTTTCATGTTTCTTGCAGATAAGCTCGAGATGCAAGAAGCCTTTGCTAAGAGTCGAGTGGCTGTAAAGGCAGCCACAAAGAACAAATATTATAATTAATCGGAACATGTCATTGGTGTACACCCCTTAGCAGAGAAATAATCTTAATTTGTGCATGTCCAGATACATGTTCTCTGTTAATTGATCTTCTTTTTTGTGTAGTCTCATAAGAATTTTGCACGAATTCAGCCACTCTACGTTGATTGGGTAGTATCTTCATGAATAATTCTTCACCAATATCTGATGTTGCATGGTTCTTTGTGTCTTCGGGAATATTTTCTATGTTAGTTTGACTAGGATCTAGAGAATTTTGGAACAAACAAGAGTTTGGTGTAAGAGAGATATGAGAATAGTTGTAGTATTGAGAATTGCGAATGTTTCATCTCCAATGTATACAAATTTTTCAATGGCTAGTTTGTAATGGCTAATTTGAAACGGTTGCTTTGTAATGGGTAGATCGTAATGGCTAGTTAGTAACAGCTAGTTTGTAACTGTTATTTTGTGACGGCTAGTTTTTTGAACTATTTGTAAAAAAACCTATACGAAATTGAGTTGCCACGAAACAACATAAATAACATTAATAATAGAAAATTACAAACAACATAGATGCTAAAGCCCATGACATGGAAACAAAAATTACAAACCGCACAGATACTAAAACACATGACATGGAAGCAAATACTACAAACCATGTTACATGTTCAATCCTTTTTTTTTAGCTGCTCACATATCGCCCGATGGTTCTGAAGTTGTTCATATGTCATGCCTCGTGTTTCCATTACGAGGTGTTTATGTGCTTGGATGAGTTGATTCAATTTTTATTGTTATTATATATTCCTTCAAATGTGCAACTGGCGGTTGTGTAGCCTGAATAATTTCATCAATTTGGGTTTCCCTTTCTTTGTGTTTCCTCTTTGCGGCCTTATGTCCCATTGGACGAGATCGGGCTTCATTATACTCCACATCAGCAGTTGTGTTAGCATTAGACGAGTCAGTATGAACACCTGTTGATAGGAAGTTCTTGCTTTCTTTGTAAACTGTTTCCATGATGATTGACTCTTTAACAATCCTCCACACTTGATCTGCAAACATTTAATTGGTTCCATATTAAATGCTAAACAATAATTTAAAACCAAAAAAAAAAATTACAACAAGGATGGACCCTGCTATTGGCCCACCCTCGTGCTCCTGCTGCTCATGCACGCATAATGCTGCAGCATGAACAACACGTCCCACAACTGTTTTTTTTAAAAAAAAAAAAAATTCAAAGCACTATATCTGGTTACAATTTCATAACTGGAAAAAAAAGGACGCAACCATCAATGAAGTACAATGGTGAATATTTGGAGTGCAGGGATATTCAGTCCAAATATCCACCATTGTGGTTGCTCTCATAGGGGACACATTGTTCAGTTGTTCAGCTTGAATGTGTGGCGTGGCATAATGGTATATGAGTTGATAACCAACAGAAATACCGAGAAATAAATGTTTGTAGGACAAAGTAATACATATGTGAGAATCACTCTTGAACCTATAAGAGTCGTCTCTAAACTCCCGTGTTGGTGGATCGATGAGTTAGGCCATGAAGAAGACATTGCGTTCTGTAGGAAGGGTGATTGCGAGTCAATATCCCATATTGGTTGAAAATATATGTTAAATTGGTTAATAAGGAGCTACAATAGACTTTCATAACAACTTGAATTAACCTTTTTATAAAATAATTACTAGGAATGGCAATGAGGCAGGGCGGAGGAGAGTTTTTCATCCGTATCCTTGCACCCAAATTATATCTCTGATTTCTTTCATCGGGGAATCACCATCTCTGACTCTGTGGGGATTAAATCTTCGTCTCCGCTTCAAATACTATTGAGTTGGACCGAAAGGTCTTCAATTTTCAAATCTAAAATCTCTCATATATTTGTCTCATGTATTTTCAATGTGACTGTCTGTTGCTCCTACCATCATTCATTAAAAAAATTTCCATCATTCATTAAAAAAATTTAATACCAGAATTCAATGACATGTATAAATATTAATATTACTTCAACAATACACATATAATAAAACATTAATTATTGTTATTATTATAATTATTATTATCGAGAGGGTTTGGGGACGAGTATAGCATGAAGATAAAATCCACATACCCGCCTCGATCTATTTTAGAGATTTGAAAAAATCTCCAAACTTATACTCGATAACACAGTCCTAATTCTGTCTTGTTTTCGGTTTTCCCCACATACCTCGAATCCGTGGACAATTTCCGTGGAAAAAATTGTCATATCTAGCAACTATCACATAGTAGTTTCTACAAGAGTCCATGATACAGTCATATTTGCAAGGGTTTAGACCTTTCATCTTCAAAAGGACTATATTTTCACATGGAGAATACACACTCTATCGCAAAGTTGTTACAGGAAGATACATATCATTTTATAAGTTTGAAACTTCAGAGTCAATGGATCAACGAATTAATTCAACAACGAAGAACTAACCAGTCACAAGCAAGACAGGACACTTACAATGGGTTTCTTAGTGATTTGTCCCATCTGTTAATTCTTTCTAACACAGAATAATCGTGTCCCATCAGTTTTTGGGTTTGCATTGGTTAAACTGGTTTTGTATTTTGTATTTTATTTTTATTTTTCTTACTATAGTTAACGTTAACACTGATTAGTAACATATTAAGATAAAATTTAAATTACAAACTAAAATAGGGGTTTGGTCGATACTGGTGCCCCCACACCCAATCAACGGTCCAGATCATTTCATGGGGGAGGGGGAATTTTTTTAAAAAAAAAACCAAGGGCCAGAAAAATTCTGGCCCTTGATCTGCCCCTGCAGGCACTGCCTGCAGGGTCGAATTTTCCTAAAATAGGCCTACTTTTTAAAATAGTTTCTTGACACTTGACAATGAGGTACGTACCTTGTTTAATCGTCATATTCTGGCAGATAAACATTGTTTTTTGTCCATAAAAAGTACTGAAAATGTTTGAATTGACCTTTAAAACTGATTTTTTTCCCTCAAAAACAACGGAGGACATTCTTGAAAATGGCTGCTAGTCTTGTGAACATGGCAGTTCCAAGTATAAAAAATAAATGATTTTTTTTCATGATGTAATATGAAAAAAGAAACATATTATCATAAGATGCAATAAAACCTGAATGAAAAATAAATTATTCAAGTTATCCTCAAACTGCACTGAATGTATTCAACGGTACAAATACTTAAGGAGAATCAAAGGAAAATAGAAAGAAAAACAAAATTTGAAACAGCTCTCATGGACTGACGGCTAACGACCTCGAGATGTGCCTCTCCCACCACCGTAATGTCGCCCACCTCTATTATGCCCTCTTCTACCCCCACCACGGAATCGATTAAAATTCTGGGGATTCCCAGAATTAATAGGGGACGGCAGCAAACTATTACTAACTTGTGATCCATCAAACTGAAATTCTTGCTGTACCACATCCTGGGGCAGAGGAGTCTGTGAACCTATTCCCGTGGATGACTGATTGAACACATTCTGATTTGGAAGACCAAGCCAGGGTGTAAATGCTGGAAACCCACCGAAATTTGGTTGATTAACAGAAGAACTAAAGTTAAAAGGCAATCCTGGAATGGTACTGTTTTGTACAGGAGGCATTTGATGTAACCGAAAAGCAGGTTGATTCGGTTGCATCCACTGCATAAAATTTGCTGCTGCTGGTACACCAGAGAGGTCACCTATATTTAACGGCTGTTGGCCGAGAAACCCAATACCCCAACTCCCATTAGGAGCACAAAAACCAGGTATGGGTGTCTGAACAGGTAACGGAGGAACAATGGCTTGATTAGCATTAAAGGCTAGTCCAAGACCAGCCGAGCTTCCATTATTTAAGGATTCAGTTATTGGTAGATTATCACTAAAATGTGGAGTTTTTGATGAAGGAACTTGACTGCTCTTCCAATTACCCGGTTGACTCTTGAACTGTCTCTTATCCTTTCGTTTAGATCCAGGCTTTGATTCGCTTGTTCCTCTCTTCTTCATTTTAAGCATCTTCTTGTACACAGCCTCTTTTTCATCATCTGAGAATTCCAACTCGTCCGACAATTCCTCATCATTTTCACCAGATGCGTCATACCCTTTCTGGTAAAGACTCTTGTCATTGAGCACATGATTTGCAAATTCAGAAACAAATGAGATTGAAGTCCCTTGCTGGATGTTGGATGGAACTTCACTCTCAAAATTGTATCTGACAACATAATAAGGATTCTTGACAGGCCCAAAAATTTCATCTATTATCCCAAGTGGTGATCTGCTTTCAGTAATCCAAAGAATCGAGCCCTCATTGAGAGGATTGTGTTTCTCGATCCCTTCCACGATAACCTGGGCCCCTATGATCTGTGAAATAGAAAAGTCACAAATTATATATTTAAGCTCTCGGATTTTCCATTAAACTCTCACATTCTATGTGTGTTAACTGTTAAGTAGAATTCTATATATGACTTTACCGACAAAATAATTCCAACAGGAAGGGTCTGATGATGTGGTTGCAAGGTCACGGTGACAGAAGCAACGGGTGGTAGAATCTACATGAACAAATGAATAGAATGTAAGTTTCTTGGTCGAGAGTACGAGCAATTATTAAACTAATCATAAGAGTAGCACGTGTACATAAATGTGAAAACAGAAAACAAGGTTTAAACGTAATACAATTTCTTTAATCTGAAACCTTCATGTCAAAAGAATTGTAGAGAATGAAACAACATGACATGTTTACAAACATCAATCATCTTGACAAACTCAGGCATTCCAAAAATCAATCAAAATTTTAATTCATTGACACTATTTAAAGACTTATCTAGAAGATAAAACCAGGAATTCCATGGATCATAAGTAGTACTTTATAGAAAGGCCGAGATTATGACATTTCCAAGAGATCCTTAGGTAATCACCAAAAGAATTGAATTACTTAAATTTCTACAGGGTGCTGTTTATAATTTTGAATAACGACTTTTTCCTTGTATCATGAAGACTGCCAACTAAAACGTCATACCTAGTCACTTCATGGTTCGTGCATACCAAGGATTAGTTCTTAGAGGTGTACAATAGAGCCTAGAGGCAAAGGAGTAAGACAAGGCACACGTTTCTGCCAAATGGGATAATAAACTAGAACAATGATTTAAAATATTATCGCAAATCTAAACAGTTGCTCAATAATCTGCATTTCACCTTGAATTTACAATCCCTACATTTAATGCAGACTTAAAAAGACATCTTGAACCTACAGAGCACAGAGAAGCTCATGCATCACAGCCAAAATGTGTGTTTAATAAAGGACTGACGCCTTGACTTACTTCTCGGGGCAAGGGTTGAGCTTCTCTATGCCCTGAGTCTAGGCAAACATCTTATGGGACTTTATAATATCCTAGTTTTCTTCTAAGTGTTTAAACTTAAAGTTATTAAAAATCGTTGACAACAAATAGAGCGTGATGCACAGCCACCTACCACAAATGAACTGAAGTAGGTTGTGATACGTAGAACTTTTTAAGGATCACACACTTAAATTTCTTAATTAATAAATCCTATCATTCATTGTCAATGTAAAATTTCCTACTGTATGAAATTTCATCATCTTTATCATCACATCCAAAGACTTTGAAGCTAATCACTGGATATTTCCAGTAAACCACACCGTAAGTGCTCAACCCTACAAAGCATTAACCCTGTCTTATCCAGATTCACTAAAAAATCCTGTTTTGGCACATCGCTCAATATAATTTGTCATTTTCTAATTCAGTACAAACTTTTAGTCCATCCAACTACTCGTTCAAGGAAAAGCACTTGAGTCGACACTTTTCTAACTGCATCAAGCAACTCCATTTGAAGAATACACACATCAATAAGCCATCCCAAAAAATTAATCATGAAATTTACCGTACATTAAAGTTTTAACCCAACTTTGTGTTAATTTTACTTCATTTCGAGCAGCAACCAACTGCAACATGTTTCTTATAAATAATTTGGTCCAAAGTGATTTCACTAGCTTTGTAACAATCATAGATAGTTTAATTTTTCATCAGATAGGAAACTCTGGGCACAAAAAGTTTACATACACTTGTCTGCTTAACCCAAAAGACTTTCGATTTTATTAACATTCAACACCATTTCTATCTAGAAACCAACAAACTCGGATAAGTCGCAAAGGAATTGAGATGGTTATGATGGCATTCACGGTAACTGTAACAGGTAGTGTACATGATCACACGGCAATTATTCTTATAATGTTTATTAACATCTTATAGCCTGATAACCTTGTCTTCTGTTTTTAAAAGTTCAGAAAAAAAATTTAATTACATCTTTTAGAATATCATTCATCTATTCAATTGTTGGTTTCCAAAAGTTTCTGTTCTTTAAATATGACTTATAAATATTCTTATTCCAAAGGACCAATTGTCACATTTTTACCTCCTGGATCTGTGAAAAAAATCACCACCTCCACCTCCACCTCCACCTCCTTCCTTTTGAACACCTATACACCTGAGGGCCGATTTGTAGTTCTCCAATTGCAGTATATCACCGAGGAACATGGTTTTGTCCAGTGAAGGGTTGCACCAAGCTTACACACAGGCACGAGACTAATGACTACCCTGGACTTAAGTAAAGGAGAATATATATGGAGGCTAGCATAAATTAGACACTTGATTACCAAAAGAATACAAATACCGTAGAACTATAAAGTGCCTAACTCACACCGAAGCAAAGTGCAAAGGATACAAGACAATTATATTCAGCCTCAATAACCCCTGGAACATTAGGTAATGAAAAAATTCAAATTTCAAAGGGTTTCATTTGAAAAAGGACCACAATCAAGGGGAACCAAACATAATCTTGATGGAGAGAAAAAGGTCATAAAACATATGAAAACTGCTGTGGCAAGAGAGAGCAAAAAAAATATCTGTTGTTCTATGACTTTCATAGTTTCATGATCTCTCTACAACACTTCACTTGCAAGTTAAAAACTTAAAAACAAAAAAGAATAAAAAATGACAATCGCTATATTCATTTACCTTAAGCTCATTCTTAGATGTGACGGGCCCTGCAGCTCCAATTCCACCATCTTCATCATTTTCATTATCGCTCCAACCAACCAGTTCATCTGCATCAGTTAACAAAATTTCACCTTCTTCTACATCAATCTCTCTTCCTTCCTTATTACTGGATATCTTTCCACCAGCCATATCTCCGCTGTCCTCATCACATTCATCCTCATCATCACTACTAGAAGATGACGACGACGACGATGAACTTTCATCCTCGGACTCTGAATCATCAATACTGTTGCCACCTTTATCATTCACCACTTCATGGCTCTTCACCCCACTTCCACCACCATCCGTTACACCACTTATACCACATTTGATCCTTTCACCATTATTCAACACATCACCTTTAGCAACATCATCCACCCCTCTAATTTTACCACTTACATTCTCAACAATCTCCGAAATAATCGAAGCATTCAGCGGCTCGTCTAAGTTTACTTTTCCCAGCTGCTCATCGATAGAACACCCCAAATCCACCGAATTTTTACATAGCTCACCTCTACTAAAAACCCCTTCATCAATTATTTTGCTGTCAACCAACTCACTACCCATTACTTCACTCCTAGTAACACCCCCAGTCTCGCACTTCTCTTGCCCCGAAACCCCTCCACTCAATTCAACTCCAACTAAATCTTTACCGCAAAGCTCATCGCCTCCAATTTCCAAACCCTCCACGGCAGCCTTAAATTCACTTTTATCTGACCCAGAACCGACTGGATGTTCTCCCGAATCAGCCATTTTGTGGACGCCGTCAATCTCAGGTTTTACCTCAACAAACCAGCTGTTGATTGAGTCAAAATCAAGAAAAGAATCAGAAAAGGCCGTAGGGATATCCTCGAGCTCAGGAAAACAGAGATCGAGTGGGTCCTTTGGTGAAGCTGGTTTCTTGATATCTGACGATAAATATTGACTCTTGAAGTATTTGGTCTGCTCTGCTACTTCTGCCTCTTCAGCTGTAGAATTGTTCGAGCAACTAACCATGTTCAACTGGGAAAAAAATTAGGGTTTCAGAGCAGGTTTTCATGAAGAAGCCACGCATTTATATATGCCAACTCTGACTGAACACTGCATCTTAAACCCTAGCCATAGGGTATATATATATATATTTAGAGTTTTTTTAAAAAATAATATTATTATATATATAATCAATTATATTTAGGGGTTTTTTTAAAAATAATATTATTTTAAAAAGTATATATTAAAATATAACAAAATTTGGGAGTTTGTAAAAATATTACGATCCGGAAATCAGAATTCTTATTCAATTAATTTTTTTAAAAAAATTAACGCATAGTCACGGATTCTAAGAATATGTGAGCTCTCCTTCTTTAAATGAGGTGTGCACCTCCTCATTTTCAATTCATCGATCGTTCAGTTATTCATTTTCCTTATTTTTCTTTCGATCACCGAGCGGCGAGCACCGAGCATGTCTTTTTCCAGTACCGGTCTTCAAAATTTTTCATTTATTCATTAGCACAAGTCTTCGGCATTTTTTCAGAGTATTAAGAGGTAACGATATTATTTTTGTTTATTATATTTATTATTGTTCGTTAATTATAGTAGTTTTAACTAATAACAATATTTATAATATTAATTGTATTATTGGAATTATAATACTATAATTTAGAATATTTGCATTACTGAGCATTTTATGAACGTATTATAGTAGTTTTAAGTAATAATAATAATTATACTTAATTTAATTACAAAAATTATAATGCTAATTGTATTATTGATATTATTTAATTTACAGTAATTAGTTTTATTATCAATTTGTCATCAACATATACATTTTATTTTTTCGAGCCGAAAATTGCAAATAAATTTCTTTTACTATAAAATATGTAGTTAAATTTTGTTGATATAAAATATAATGAAGGATCGAGTGTGTTAGTGCCTTCGAAGGCATTTCAAACACTACATTCTCCAATGAGCTGCAATTGCTCGTGTTCTAAGAATATTAACACCGATGAATTAAATCGGGTTTGGTTTAAACCAAGCGGAAGAAAATCGAATTAATCCTTCGTGAAGAATACTGATATAACAGAAAAATTTTAACTTATGTAAACTGACTAACCGAAAGAAGACAGATTAGTTTTTGCATTCTTCAGTTCAGTTATGATGACAACTAAATTGACGAATACTCCAACTGATCACAACAGTTTGAATGCAATAGTTAATCAGTTAAATACACAAGATATGTTTATGGATGTTCGGAGACTTCAACTGCTCATATGTCACCCATTCGACCTCCTCGGATAGATTCTAATAGAAAACTTTGATTTATACAAACACTTTATACAAACCCACTCAGTGGACTTACACTACTGCCTAAAACAAACTCCTAGCTACGACTGAAGGCAGCATCTTCCAGCCAACACTTCTTTAACGTCTATGTGTCAAAGACTACATACACAAGTTTAACGTCTTTGTGCAAGACTGTATTTGAGTGAATTTGAGAGTGAGTGTGTATGTGAGTACTGAACAAGGATGTTCTCACACATAGAGGGAAAGTGACTTCTAGTCTAAGCTGATACAACAATGAATAGTTCCCTCTGGGCTTCAATGCTTCTTAAAGCTGATATGCAACTGAGCGTACCCTTTTGTTTTTCTTCTCAACTCTCGTATATCTTTATCACTTCACTTGTTAAGTCTTCACCGATCTTATCTTTTTATAGACGGGAAAAGCTGATCGTATAGTGAGATTCATTTATTGTATCTGTTGCATTTGAATCGACTTCTTGGACTTTGTGTCTCGTCTTTTTGACTGCCCTTCTGAAGCACTTTGTCTTTAATGCTCTGATGTAACGTCCATTATTGTCCTTTGACTGGACACTAACTTTGTACCTTCTTGCACAGCTGGAATCCATTTACTGTAAACTTGTCTTGATCTGCAACTGAAAGGTTTCTACTGATGTTTTGAACTGGTCAGCTGAACTGATCTTCAGTTAGGCTAGTGAAATCAGTCGATTAATCAGTTGAATTGATTTCACACCTTCAGTTGAACTGGTTAGCCGGGTTCTTTGTCAGTTGGACACATCATCGGCTGGCCAGGCTTTTGAGGTCTTCCCGCTGAATCACTTATCAGTTTGGACAATCAACTGAACTGCTTGTTTGAAGATCCAGTTATACTGATTTAGTCTCGGTAATCATTTGGTTCAATCAGTTGGCATCTTCGATATCTTCAGTTGTGGGTTCGTAAACTGATTAGTTCAGTTTTAGCTGTCTACGCACTAAGATAGATTATTAGTAATATGATAACAAGTTTTGTTAGCATGAAAATCAAGATTTGCGAACTTGAAAAGTTCCAACATATAATATTTGTTAACTAATGACTTTTTGTTTGCAAGATGGCTGAAAATACGAATAATGTGTTGTATTTGTGTGGTAGACACATATCAAATAATATCAACGCTGAAAACATGGATGCAATAATTCCGCCACGCCGGTCTGACAAATGTCTTTGGAGATTGCTTAATACTGGGATTCACCTCCGTGTCCGCCTATGTCTTGCACGCATGAGCTTCTATGGTATCATTCAGTGTGGTCATATTAAATATTTGATAATCATTTGCTTACAGCCATTGTTGAGAGATGGCGTCGTGAGACACACACATTTCACCTTACCGTGGGCGAGGCAACAATCACCCTACAGGACGTTGCCTGTAATGCCCCGAGAATTAATCACGGTTAACTAACCATTATTGAGTATTAATTTAATGTGATTATGAAAGGGCTAACCGTGACACGAAATGAGATCACGTGTGAAAATTGATGTGCGAGAACAGAAGGATTGGCGCGCATGCGCGAGTGTACGCGCGCACATGCGCGAGAGGTCCAGAGGGGTTGGCGCACATGCGCGACTGAATGCGCGCACATGCGCCAAACAGGCAGAAGACCTCGCGCATATGCGCGAGCCTATGCAGTTGAGTACCAGTAGGCCTCGCGCATATGCGCCAGTAATGTCGCGCATATGCGCGAGCTGCCAAGATCGAGACCAGTAGGTCTCGCGCATATGCGCCAGAAATGTCGCGCATATGCGCGAGACATGCAGAAAGAAAAAACGACATGTGGCTGTTGCATGGACGTGGGTTTATATATATATATATATATATATATAAATATACACAAACGTAAATATTTGGAAAAGAAAAACGAGAATTCAGAGGAAACTTTTGTTCATTGAGTTTAGAATTCGGTTTGCGATCGATCCGTCCGTTAGATTTTAAATCCGACTTCGGTACTATGTTCCTATCACCACAGGCTACTACAGGACGTAAGTTTTACTACTTTTTAACATGTTTGGAAATTATGATGTTGTTAGAATTGAATACACGTCATATATGTTGTTCTTGACATGTTAGACAGTGGAGAATCGAAGTCAGATTAAGAAACGGACTGAATATGGAATTGTTATGATTTTCAGAATGAAATTGACTGAGAAGTGATATCAGATTTGTACGGTGGTTGATTGTCAATGGTTGGAATTGATATAGACTGATATAGTATTATCAGTATCGCAAGATTGTACTGTTGTACTGTCAGAATTTGATAAAATAGAGACATTGTGATTTGATTAGAATATTGATACAGTATATTGATATTGTCATTGCCAGATTGAGTATTGACAGACTTTGTGTTCGAGACTTCGACAGATTCAGAAAGACAGCAAGAAAGGTATAAATAAATGTTGATTCGGGATTGCACAACTCGAGTTAGGTTTGACTTGAGTTTCCCTAAATCACATACTTTATTTTATTGCATTGATATTTGCAGATTATCAGATTGATATGTTAATCAAATTGATATGTTAATCTATTGACTTAGAATAGGGTCAGAGTCCGAGTCTAGGGCAGATCAGCCTAGCTAGGGCAGAACCGCCGAGTCTTTCTCAGAACCGATAAGACTCTAGACTTACGGTGTATCGAAGAGCCTTAGATGTAGATCGATGTCTATCTCAGACACTCGATACAGAATACCAGAGTCTAAATTAGATTGGGATCCCTAGATTTGAGATAAGATAAGATTAGATCACGAGTCATTGATTCATGTAGTCAGATTAGATACATGTTTTGATGTTTGTTTATGCTTTTATATATGTTTTATATGATTGCATTTAATACATTGTTTATACTGGGATATTTATATCTCACCGGAGTTATCCGGCTGTTGTCTTGTTTGTATGTGTGCATGGCAACAGGTGGGACAGGTTCAGGGTCACAGAGGTGAAGACAGATCGAGATTAGAGTGGTGATACGGGACTTGGATTAGAGCTAGGGTTTGAACACTTGATAGTAGCTGTTGAACCTGAGTATGTATGATTGTATATTTTATCAGATTTATACTTTTATACTGATTTTTATAAGAGTTTGATTCCATTACCTTCCGCATTTAAAAAAAAAATTAGACCCTGATTATTATAATTGATTTAGTCCCAATAACAATTAAGAACATGATTAGCGTCCGGGTCCCCACATTGTCCTTATTTGGGGGTTGAATATTGATGGCATTCACATCACTGGTGTAGATACCGCGTACAAAAAACATACCTTACAACAGCGTTGCGCTACTTGGTTGGCTTTTACGCCTACATCTTCTCAGATTAAATGTGCACATCTTTATCTGACCACTTTGCTAGACCATTGCCTAAATAATATCATTAATGATCAAAGCACTGAAGAGGACGTGGCACAATATATCCGTTGTGTTGCATTAATGATCATTGGTGGATATATGTTTCCGGACTCGGAAGGTGCTGCTATGAAACTTATGTATTTGCAGTTTCTTGAGGACATATAATTAGTGAATACGTTTAGCTGGGGTTCTAGTGTGTTGGCATATCTTTATAGAGAGTTGTGAGACACATCAATGAGATTAAAGATCGATTTGTGTGGCCCTGTTCAGATATTGCAGGTATTTTTACGCTTCTACGGTCATTATATTTGTTGTGCTTAATTTTTCTTATGATTTGACTATTTATGTTGTATGTTATTGCAGATTTGGGTATGCTCTAGAATTACTCTTGTTTGTCCTGATAGAGCGCAACGGTATCTATTTCAGAAGAGCAGGCTGCGAATGTGCTTCAGGATCTACCATTCCCACCATATGGCACACGGTACTAATAAGAAATAATTAGCATTTATTATTATTATTTTGTTATTTAGTTTTAATGAAACTATTGTGTAATTTTATAAATTGCAGGTGGAGACACGGATTCTCTTGGACACACACGGCCCATCATACAGTCCGTATAATGAGAGATATGCTTGACAGGATGGTAGAAGGGCAGGTAGATATATATTAGTTGTTTAGAGTTTAAAATTTTTTACAAATTCAGTCTGAATTATATATTATCAACTTGATAAGCTTTTTTTCATTTTATTTGCTTCAGTTTCTATGGACAGTTTATGATATGGAGTCCCTGGAGGTTGGCAGAATTCTTGATGGAAACAGAATTCATCTATGTCGGTCGGCATGCGCATTGATCAATTTTCATATAGTTGAGATGCATAGACCAGAGCGATGTCTCCGACAGTTTGGAATGTGTCAGGGTATTCCGCCACCTACTACTAACTTCGAAAATTTCCATAAACTGACGCGACAAGGCCTGAACAACTTTGATTGGGCGAAATATCACAAAGATTTTGTAGAAATGTGGAATGACAGATATAATTTTGTGATTGGTGGGGATTATGTCATACCTAGTACACCCGCTATCACAGCGGACTATGTTGGTTGGTATCATCGCATTTCACAAATAATGCTCTCGCCGCCAATGGTACCTTCAAACATCATGGGCTACCATCTTGTTGATGCAAACTACCGACAATTTATCGTAAGACATTTTCAATTTATCTACATATGTACGTAAATATAATTTATTTTATTAAATATATGTTACATAACATATGCATTTATGTCACAGGCACGCCCGGCTCATGTGCAATATCCACCGATGTGGACAGGAAATGAGTTCGAACCCGGACCATCATCTTCAAATATGGCATACACTACTCCGCCAGTGGTTTCAAGCTTTCCATCTTATGACGCTGGTTACTACACTCCATTTGCTGGTAGTTTTAACAATTTTTACGTAGTGACTTTCGACCGGGTATGAATGAGAGTCGCCCTACATTTAACACGTCGCCCATACCATTTGAACAATATTCTGATACAGAAGGATATGAGGTTGGTGGGAGCATTGCCGATACCAGTATATCTGCAACCCAAACAAGTACGTGTGAAGATGTTGAACTGATGTTAGGTAGTGGACGTAGAGTAATCAGAAGACCATCGTGTGGCACTGGGGGGCATCTTTACCATAATCATTAACTATTTATTTTAATTAGAAGTTGTTGCTACAACATATTTTTTCAACATTCGTATACAATTTTTTTATTATTGACTTTTTAAAATTGTGGAATGTATTGATTGTGATTTATTATTCTTTTACTAATAAATTTACGGATAAAGTTATAGTAATGAAAGCACATAAGTATAATTGCTAAATCAAGTCAAATAAGTAAACACACTTGATATTAAAACATCTTCATAACAATACAACACTGAATTGTCATAACAACACAATATTGTTTTCTAAAATTTGTGTAACAAACATAAGTATTATGCACCATAACTCGATCTTCTCACTTACACCTACCTGCAATGAACAATAATTATTAATAAATATAAAATTTTAATACACAATTTTGTGATTACATTAATAACTTCACATGTTATGATTTAAAAATAAGGTACAATATGTTATTATAGATCTTTTACCTCCCACGTTGTCTCTCCCTCGATGATGGCTGATCCATCTCGTTTCTTATGCATGTCCTGCGATCTCTACCAGCCTGCCTCCTTTGTCGACGAACACTATTGTGTTGTAATTGAATGTAGGTTCATCCCAATATTTTTCATCATGAATAGGGTAGAATCTTCCATCGTATATGTTCACGTATTCGCTCAGTGTAAACCAAGGTTGTACAAGCTGTGCGGGATTCAAACCAAACCATTTTGCTGCACATATAACATGTGAACAAGGAATTCCAAATATTGTGAATTTACCACATGTGCAATCACGCGTAGAAATGTTGACAGCTTGTACGTGATGTTGACGACCTGGTCTTCCTCCTGCCACGACGGATAATGTTTTATCCCTTTGGTCAAATCTTACTACTCGATATTCAATTGACTTTTTTGACTACATATCAAATTTAGAGTATGCATAGTCAGTCCATGGTTGATTTTTTTCCAGCATCTTATCACTTCGCGCTCGCCATTGAATGAAATAGTGCACGCATCGCTGTAAGGTCATCTCAACTATTGCTATAATGCCCGGAAATTTAATCCTAGTAATCGGTAATTATTGATTTATAATTTGATATGATTACGAAAGGATTAATCGGGACACGAAATAAAATTATATTTGAAGGGTGCAATTGTTGGACAGAAACATTGGCGCCCGAGCGGTAAGAAATGACCGCCCGAGCGCCAAAGTCCAATAGGAACACTTCTTGGACAGAAGAAGTGGCGCCCGGGCAGTAGGTTTTAACCGCCCGAGCGCCAAGGTGTAGTACGCCGAGCGTTGGACAGAGGAGGTCGCGCTCGAGCGGTAATTTATTACCGCCCGAGCGCGAGTCATGCACAACGTAAGGTTGCCACTTGCCCTTGAACATGCACGAGATGTATATATATATACATATATACCTGAATTGCATTTCTGAGAATTAAAGAGAGAGCCGAGGGAGGGAAGCTCTAAATCCTTACGCCTTTTTAGTTCAATCCGTCCGTTTGATTTTGAATCTGAGTACAGTACCGAGTTCCTGTCAACGTAGGCTACAACTTGACGTAAGTTTTGCTACGTTTTGATAAGTTTTGAAATTATGCTGTTGTCAGAAGTGAATAGAATTCATATATGATGTTCTTGTCATGTTAGACATCATAGAATCGAAGTCAGATTAAAGAACGGACTGTTTATATAATTGTTATGATTTTTGGAAGGGATTTGACTGAAAATTCATATCAGATATGTATTGTTATTGAGATTATGACTGGTATTGACATTGATTATGAGTTCTGGTATTATATCTGTGATGTTCGGACTGACGGGGTTATCAAGACTGTATTGTTATGCCGTCGAAACATCAGTTGTTTGATATTGAACAGATTCGATAGTGATTTTGATTATATCGTGATATCGTCGATATGGATTATATCGTATCTCAATTGACATTGATCAGATTTTATTGTGATCTGAATATTTATCAGAACAGGTATTGAATTGAATTGAATATTGATATTATATCTGTTCGGTATTGTTATTACCAGATTGAGAATGGACCGAGATAGAGTCGGGAATTCTTCTTCTTCTTCTGAGTGAGGAGATAAAGGTATAAATTAATGTTGAGTTGGGATTGCACAACTCGAGTGAGGTTTGACTCGAGTTTCCCTAAATCACATACTTTACTTTATTGCATTGATATTTGCATTAAGTTGATTGATATACTTGTCCTCTTGAAGTATAGATGACAGGTATTAGACGAGTAGTCTTATGACAGAAGTGCCTGATAGTGGTGGAATCACGCCGGGCACATTGCACGATGTCATAAGATATTGTATTGGCGGAAGTGCCATTGTCTGTCGCTGGATAATTGGCTATCGATGTGGATAGGAATAGAGCTCCTTCTATTACTGGTGATCCGTATTGTATCGATGTGGATAGAATTATAACTTGATTCTATTACTGTTGATCGATGTTATATCGATGTGGATAGAATCGGAGTTTCTTCTATTACTGTTGATCGGTACTATACTGATGCGGATAGAAACAGAGCTTCTCTATTACTGGTGATCGATACGATATCGACGTGGATAGAACTGGAGTCTTTTCTATTACTGTTGGTCGATATGGAATGCCAATGTCTGGAAACCGAGATCCCTAGGCTAGGACTGAGTCTAGTCTAAAACGTGGAGTCACGAGTTTGAGTGACAATTAAATTGAGTTATAGTTATTGATGTTGGTTATGTTCCTGAATATGGTTCATATTCCTTGCTGTTCCTGATATTGGTACAGGTTTAGAATAGGAGTTATTCTTGATATTGATTATGTTCCTGATTAGGGTACATGTTTAGAATATGATTTATTCTTGTTATTATTTCATGTCATGATTTCGATATGGGATATGATTTTCTGTTATATGCTTTTATATTGTTTATATGATGGCATGTATACATGATTTATACTGGGATATTTATATCTCACCGGAGTTATCCGGCTGTTGTCTTGTCTGTATGTGTACTTGACAACAGGTGGGACATGATCAGGGTCCAGGAGATGAAGAGAGAGATCGTGATTAGAGTGGTGGCACCGGACTTGGACTAGAGATAGGATTGAACACTTGATAGTAGTTGTCAAACCCTAGTTTGAATAAATGTGTTGCAATACAGGACTTGTATTTTATATACTGATATGTATATATGTTTTAATTTCACTACGTTCCGCATTTTAAAAAAAAATAAAATAAATTAGACCCTGTTTTAATTGATTAATTAGTCCCAATTATGATAAAGAACTTGATTAGCGTCCGGGTCCCCACAATTGCAGTTATTGGAAGACGTCGCACCCCTTTCAAAACACCATTAGTACTCTCAGACATGTTCGTTTTCATTATCCCTCGTCTCTATCCACCATCATGAGCCAATGACCATATTTTTTTTTGGAATGTTTGATAAATACGTGAAAGCTGCTGTATTATTTGTTCTAATTGCCTCCATTGTCGCATTAAATTTTTCTACTTGGTGTTGTATCCCCTCTTCCCAATATAAGTCTTTTAAATGAATGTTGTTGAACTTTCTGTTGAAATTAGAGCAAACATGCCTCAAACAGAACCGATGAACACCACGAGGAGGCTTGAAGTCAGGGATATCTTGCACTGCGCTTGTTATACCCGCATGTCTATCAGATATAAGGAACACACCACTACACCCTCTGGCAACATGTCGTGCAACATTACCGAAGAACCAATGCCAAGACTCATAATTTTCTTCATCAACAAGCGCAAATGCTAGGGGCAAAACCTGGTTATTGACATCCAATGTTACTTGTTGGGTGCAATAATTGTCCCTGCTTGGTAGAGCGATCGAACCGTGGTGCTTGAGCTGTTGTGCGGTTTAAAAGATTTTAGTTGCACCATTACCACTAGTTATAGCTATTGGTAAAACGGTAAGCACTCGGTCCTACAATTGGTATCAGAGCCAAGGTCACGGGTTCGATTCCCATTGATTGCAAGGAGTGCAATTATTGGGAGGGAGATTGTTGGGTGCAATAATTGTCCCTGATTGGTAGAGCGATCGAACCGTGGTGCTTGAGTTGTTGTGCGTTTTAAAAGATTTGAATTGCACCATTACCACTAGTTATAGCTATTGGTAAAAACGGTAAACACTCGGTCCTACATTACTGCTATGAGTAGTTTGTGCTTATATTTGGTGTACATATGGGTACCGTCTACACTGATTATGTTGCGACAATGTCGAAAACTATCTATACATGGTTTGAAGGCCCAAAACACAAAGTTCAAAACTTTATTGGGGAATTTCACGTAAATATGCTCCTGTGAAATAGGAATGTTCTCGATCATTATTGGTCCGGACATGAACACACGCGTCGATGTCCCTTCATTTGCATTGTCAACATCATCATCAACTTCTCCGTCAATTGATGTAGTATACAAATCATCATCGCTATTCATGACATATGATGCGAACTGTCCCCAAATAAATCATTTTCCTCATCCATGTGTTCTGTAATTGGGGCAGGAATATTTGCAGCCCTAGCATAACTATCAAAATGTCAGACATTTGTGGTATTTTCTTCATCAGCACATGAATTCAAATCCAATTGCCCTGTTATACTAGAACCCCATGCGACATCAACTCCTGATAGAACCGTGATATGATGATCCCAACCCCTTGAAGTAAAATCTCATTCTCGTGTTCCGTTCATCCCCCGTGCATAGTCTTCTTTAGTGTGACTCGTGATATGGTGATCCCAAGGACGAGTGTCGATCCCAGAGTATGTCTGAGCTGACTGTTCATCGACATGATACATAGAAGGTCCCGCTTCATTTAAACCAACTGTTCCCAAACCTTGCGTTATTACCGACATGACTGCATCAAAATCGTAATCACTTAGGTTCTGTAACGCTGGAGATGAATCAATATACAAGTACATGCAAGCCAGTGTCGGCAACTCAAACATAAATTGTAGACTACATCATCTGTGATATTGACATGCTCTTCAATATAATGTAACGAGACAACGAGCTATAACAATATTTCGTTGAAAATTTGATGCAGAATTTTGATTGGTCGATCTCTTACTTGCGATGCACATAATTCACCAATTGGGAAAATATAGTAGACCGAGGGATTTTAATGGGCTTGGTCGCGAGGATACTATATCCAACCTTGCCACTTCAATAATTACGTATCCACCTACGTAAAGTAAGGCCTTCACATTATCCATATCTGCACCGAACAAATTTATAATTAATAGAATAATGCAACTGAACAAAATTACAATTAATAGTATAATGCAACTAAACAATATTATAATTACATTAGTAAAATATAAATAATACAATTAAAAATATAAGAAATTAGTGAAATTACCTTTTCAAATGTTGTTGTACAGAATTTGTAATTGAATCAGCGAACGATGTTTAATATCTGCAATAAATTACAAAAAATATCAGAAATATTAACAAAAAAAAATGGAGGTTTCAAATAAATTTACTAAATAACAGTAATATATAATATTAAAGAATATTATTCAACTTATATGATAATACATTTATTATTCAACTTATATGAAAAATTCGTAGGTCAAATACCTTTACTTGAAAAATCTTATATGAAAATAATCTTAAAAAATATTATTCAACTAATAATAAGTATTTTATAAAAAAATTAAAATTTGATATTATTATATTAAAGTAATTTCAATAATATAAATTGTTGCAATAAGTAAATTCAGTCAATCAAATTTAGTTCAGTCACTAAACGAACAATAATAAATATAATGAACAAAAAAAAGAACGTTACCTCTTAAGGTTTGCTCTTATGATATAAATGATTAATCAACGAACAATATAATAACCTATCAATGTTAAACATTCTTACAAAAAATACAACATAAAAAAATTTTAATTAAACAATAATAAAATAAAATAATACTGCACAAGTATTGATAACAAAAAAATTATGAGCATAACAAACCGACGAGAACTATTACAAACAAACAGAAATATTGATGTTGTGGAAATAAAAATACCGAAGACGGAAGATTATGTCACAAATGACCCAAAAAATTTAAATGTCAAGGGAAACAACAAATCGCCGAATTAAATTGCCGAATGGTACAGAAAAATTGAAAATAGGATACCGAATGGAAAAGGGAAATGGATACCAAATGGATGGGACGTAAATAAAAAAATGGGATAACGAATGGAAGGATTTGCGCAAATAAATAGAGAGGGAGGAGTCACGGGTGGTGGTCAGGGACAATGAACCCGTGACCTTGTGCCACGGATTCAGAATCCGTGACATTCTTTTTTTATTTTTTTTTTAAATTTTTTTAAAATTAATTATGAATCCGTGACAGTTATTTGCGGATTATACTAGCTTTATAAAAAAAAAAAATCAATTTGCAATATTTTTATAATGATTTTATTAATTTATAATATTTTTAAAAAAAGCCTTATATATACATATAATATTTCTAAATTTATAACATAATTTCTCCGAATTTATTATAAAGAAGATTATATTTATTGAAGAATGATGTATATCTTCATGAGTAGAAAAAGAGTTTTATTCTCAAAATCATCAAATGAATTTGTAGGACCGAGCGCTTGCCGCTTTACCAAAAGATATAGCTAGTGGTAATAGTGCAACTCAAATCTTTTAAACCGCACAGCATCTCAAGCACCACAGTTCTATAGCTTTACCAAGCAAGGACAATTATTGCACCCAACAATCTCCCTCCCAATAATTACACTCCTTGCAATCAATGGGAATCGAACCCGTGACCTTGGCTCTGATACCAATTGTAGGACCGAGCGTTTGCCGCTTTACCAAAAGCTATAGCTAGTGGTAATGGTGCAACTCAAATCCTTTAAACCGCACAGCAGCTCAAGCACCACGGTTCGATCGCTCTACCAAGCAAGGACAATTATTGAACCCAACATAATTTTAAATTTAATTTTTGGGATTATATTGAGAGTTCAAATATACCAAAGAAATTAAACATCAAAGGATTTTATCGAGATACCTTAGAAATATAAATTCATAAAAAATTACACATAAATGTCTAAAACGTCATTCTCGGCTAAACAGGCTGAAGAGCTACAAGATCAATTTATTATTTCCTAATTACTCGTACCTTGTGTTTACCATTTCCTGGTTCATCTTTTTACCTTATGGTTTAACCAAAAAACCTTATATTACATTAAATTCTCAAATTCAAATAAATTTTTTATTATCTCAATTGTTCTCCACGTTACAAATATATATAGATAATGTCATAATAAGATAATGATTTAACATGAATAGTTTAGCATGTCAATCAGGCTATTCTCTACAAATTTAAATAATAAAAACAATAAATAAAAACGTAAACTTACAAAGTTATGTTCAAAACTTGAAGCTTTTATTTATTTCGTAAGAAGGATTGTTTACAGAGAGAGAATATAGGGGAGCAAACTCAACCGTGTCCTTCTAATAACACGAAACAACCTACTTATAGAAGGAAGCGCCGGACATTATACCCCGGATTCCAACTAAAAATATAAACAGTACAACGCTTTTAAAAAACAAATAGTAACATGATTACAAAATTCAAAAGTTGATAATGATATGTCGCTAACTAAAGTTGGTAGCGATATTCCACCAACTCCACTATATCTAATCATCTTTGATATTATCTTTTATTGAATTTTTTAAATTTTCAAAATATAAATAATATGAGAAAAATTAGGAGTATCTTCCTCTAGGTCTTGTGCATCCTGCATGTGCATTAAGTGAATGAATTGATTTTCACTCGAATCTGATTTAGAATCCAAACATCCGATATTCTTATAAATATCTTTCTTCATTTCTTCAATGTAGACTTCAATCGTTTTATCTTTGGAATAAATATCAGAATATTTCTGAGTCAGAATTTTGAAGAGGCTCATTGAGTCTTGTTATTTCTCTTGTTGTTTATTAAATCTTTCTGATATACATAAATCTTTTCCTCTATATTTTGAAGAGTTTCATGACCATAAGGTTTTCCTGTTTCAGGATCATCTCTCAATAATTTGTCCCAAAATTTTGTGGAACTAACCCTCCATAAGCAGGGAATGCCTTCATCAGTATAACCAAACTCTGGTTGCCATGTCCAAACCCATGTTTCCAAATTCTATAAAGAACAGACATAGAGTCTTTTCGTCAATCCAATGTTCAGAAAAATATTTTTTCATACTTGGAGAAACATTTATATAAGGTCCAAAATTAAGAAGACGTAATCCAACTCCATGCAAATCTAGGAATTATGAAAATGAGTAATTAAATTATTTTAATTGCTTAATTAATTATGTGTCATGCATGATTTTATGTTAGTAATGATTTAATTGGCATACTGCATAAAATTTTATTTTTAAGGAATATTCAAATGACGATCGAGGAACGGGGACCGAGGGCTGAAAAACGTAAAATGTTTTGTTAAATAATTATTTTTAATTATTTAAATTGTGGTTGATGGTTTTCTTATTTTTGAAAAAATAAAGGGTTTTGAGGTGATTTTATACGCCGAGACGTA
Organism: Primulina eburnea; assembly: GCF_022965805.1. Lineage (NCBI taxonomy): Eukaryota > Viridiplantae > Streptophyta > Magnoliopsida > Lamiales > Gesneriaceae > Primulina > Primulina eburnea. The sequence goes on from NC_133115.1 coordinate 13,944,131, forward strand.
AATTTTATCGGTGTTGGTTTTTCAACTAAAATATGAGCTTTTTGGTAACCCGGCTAATAAATTTACAAATTTAATTAAACAAAAACTTTGTTAATATATTATTAAATACTAATTAAAACTAATTGGCTTAATTTAGGGGCTTAATAGGCCTACAAGCCTTGATGTTAATTAATTAGCATTTAATGTGTCAAATTAAACAAAACCCTACACCTTTTGCATCAAGAAATCGGCCACCCTCTTTAAAATTCTGAAAATTCTCTCCCAACTCTCTCAAACCTCACGACACACACACTCACAATTTAGAAGGGATTTTTCGAAGGGTGCAAGCAAGAACAAACCAAGGTTGCGTCCCGTTCTTCGTACTCAACGGATTTTCGTGCGTATATAACGCAAAGGCACGCCATACATCTCCTTTTCTCATCCTTCATGTCATAATATGTTTTTAAAAGTTTTTTGTATGAAATAATGAAGTCCAGATTTGCTGTTTTCGTTTTTCACTTGTGCGTGATTTATGTGCCATCTATTTTATGCCATGACTCACGTGTTTTCACCTAAGGGGCTGCCATGACATTAAGTGATGATCAAGCTAAGTTATTATGTGAATTAATGTCACACACACACACACCCAACTCACGGCTGAAACAAAAAGAATCAAGAACAACCGAAAATTTGCTGTCATGGGGTAAGGTGATCGGGTTCCTTGGTTAAGGGGTGGGCTTGGTCTTGGCTTGGGCCAGGGCTCGGCCAAGGGCTATCATGGGTCAGGGTGAGAGTCCTAGCCAAGCTATGACTCGAGTTAGGGGCTGGGGAAGAGTCCTAGCCATGCTAGGACTCTACCCGAGAAGCAGAAGCAGGTGCGTGCAGGAGTGCGCGGCTTGTGGGGAGGGAAGGGCTCGGTCCAGGGCTCAGGGGCTGGGCTAGGGCGAGTCCTTAGGGTCCTAGGTAGGTGTCCTAGAGGATGGTTCAGGGTCTGGAGCGCAGGATAGGTCCACAAGTCCACGAAGTTAGAGTCCTACCACCTTAAGGATTCTCGGCCAGAATAGGCGCGACTTGGGGTGGCTCGTTCTTGGGTTTTGGCTTGGATTCTAAGTGAACTTAAGGTCCAGTAGGGTACTTTAGGATGTTGGTCAAGTTTTGGATCAACATGGTTCGGGGGTAACTCGTGAAAATCGAAAGTTGGCTCGGGGTCGAAATTTAGGTGTCAAGTTAGGGTTTTTAACTAATTAAAATTGAAAAACGGCTCACGGAGGTCGAGTCGTGGTTCAGAAGGGCTAAAATAATATAATAAGACTAAATTAAGAATTTATTAAAGTTTGGGTTTTTTTCGGGATTAAAACACCATCAAAACAATTAATTAAAGATAAATGAAAAAGTCCAATAATTAAGCTAAATAAAATTATGGAAAAAGTAATGTAAGCTTAAATAATTATTTGAGACATGTTAGAGTCAAGAAATCAAGGAAAAAAAAAGTCAAAAACGTAAAAAGTCGCGTCCAGGGGTAAAACGGTCTTTTTATACCTAAAAATTTGTAGAGGTCATGACAGTGCCCTAAATGCTGTTTTTATGATATTATGATTATTTTTAAATGTTTATGAAATCTTCATGGTTAAATTATGATTTTTAAATGTCTAAGTAATTTTTATAATTTAAGGAAGACATTTAAAAGACATGTTGCATGCTTGGTTTCAAAAACGAAAATGTTATGTTATGTATGATTTTATAAAGTGATGAGAATATTAAATGTTGAAGAAAGTGAAGTAATTGCGATTAATTCGTTAATGTTTGAGATATCGTGAGGGTGACGGTCCCAGTAAGAGCCCGACGATCGTGTTTTCATCATTATGAATATGTGGTAACGGTTATGTGGTAACGGTAAGAATGAGAATATCGTGAGGAGAAAAGGCCCCAGAGGGAGCCCATTTATGGGAAAAAGCCCTAGAGGGAACATCGACGATCGTATTTCTATTCGAAAAAGGATAGGCCAAGGCTCAGTTGACCGGTGAGAGTGTCGCTGATGTCCCCGCCGCCCAGTATTGTGGTTACATGTAGATGAATCCATCGACTTTTGAGGTTTATATCATGATGAGGAAAGTCACAATTAACGATATGAATTCAACAAAGGAAAAGAAAAAGGAAAAGGAAAAATGTTTATGATAATGAAAAAGGTTTTATGTCATGTTGAGGAAAAAGGAAAAAGTTAAAGTTTATGTTTGCATGTCATGAAAAAATTTATTTTACGTAAAATTATTTTCACTGTTGCATGTGGTTTTATACATATTATTTGTTATAAAGATTATGGTGTATTGAGTCTTTAGACTCACTAGGTGTGATGGATGCAGGTGAGGTTGAGGGAGGTCTTGACGGATGATTTGACTGGGCTGAAGGCACACACAACCCGAGGACCAGCGCTTCTACTTTTTCCGCATTTATGATTTATGATTCATGATTTACGTTAAGGATTTTAAGACTATTTATTTATGTTTTTTGAGAGATTTAGTATGGACTATGCTTTTCAAACTTATTGCTTTTTAGGTTGGTAAAACAGTTGACGATTTCATTTTATGACTAGGGCACTTGATTTTAGAAATGTTAGATGGATGATGTTTTATTTTAAAGGGGTAAAATCTTTTATAGGTAAAGGTATATGGCCGAAAAATTGAGTGTTTAAAAAAATTTATAGTACTTTTAAAGTAATAAAAAGGGCAGACATTTCAATTTAACCAAGTATCAATTGGCTTTATAAAATCCTCATGTAAAATTTTTGATGATGGACTAAATATTTTCCACCATATGAAAAACCAATTTGAAAAACTCTCGATATAATCCCAAAAATTAAATTTAAAATTCATTTGATGGTTTTGAGAATAAAACTCTTTTTCTACTAATGGAGATATACCACATTCTTCAATAGATATAATATTCTTTATAATAAATTTAGAGAAGTTATAACTTCTTTTTTGTTGAGTATTATTATAAAAGTGAGTTATTTCAACACTTTTAGTAGATAATAAAAGATTTTCATAAAATTCTCTCTGTTTATAATAACCATATACATATGATGTATTGGATAAATATCTTTCCATGATAGTCCACGGAGTTTTTTCTCGTTGAATATCTTTTTTTTTTATATAAGAAGAAATAAATCTCTATATTTTGTCTCTATATAAAGTGTAATGCCCCGAAAATTTAAAGATCAACGCGAACCAAATGCATGAAAGTTATTAAATTCCTTTGTATTTTAATTAAATGTTTTAATTACATGGATTAAATATGTTGTGCATTTTTGTATGTTTAAAATATACTTTTTTACATGGTTGCATTAAAATGTAATTTTAAGAAGGTATTCGAGTTGTGATCGAGGAATGGAGACCGAAAGTTGAAAAATAGAAAATATTTTTATTAAATAATTAATTTTAATTCTTTAAAATATGAGTGATGCTTTTTCATGTTTTTTGAAATTAAGGAGTTTTGAGGTGATTTTATACGCCGAGACGTAAATTTTATTGGTATTGGTTTTTCAACAAAAATGCAAACGTTTTGGCAACCTGTCTTATAAATTCAAAAACTTATTTTAACAAAACTATTTTAATATTTTAGTTAAATTCTAATGAAAGACTAATGGGCCTAAATTGTGTGCTTAATAGGCCTAAGCCTTGTTAGTGCATAATTAAGTATTTAAAGTGTTAAAACCCTCCCACTATGACAAAAACTCACGCCCCAAATTCAGAACCCCCCCACACGAGAATTCCCAACACCATACACAAGCACACACGTTACTTTCAAGAAGAAAAGCAAGCAAGGCTTTGAAGAAAATCATCCTAGAGTCTCCTAGTCGAAGTTCCTCGCATCGTCAACATATCAAATAGTGTGTTTCTCACCATATCTTTCACGCCTTAATCTTTCACACCATCGTCAACATATAATCGAAGTTCCTTTTTCTCATCTTTCAAATCATATTATGTGTTTGATACATGATTACATGAAAAACATGGTACAACTTTTATTTTTTCGTTTTTATGGCTACATATGTACAAAACTAGTGTTTTCATTTTTTAAAACTCTCATATTGATGCAAAGAGTGGCTGCCATGGTAGGGGTACTTGAAGGGATGTTTTTCCACATGTTTAAGGGTCCCTATGTATATGTTTAAGGCCTGTAAAAAATAGGGAATGAATAAAAACGAAAATAGACTCCTTAAGGGAAAGGACTCTTCGACTAGGAGTCTTTGAGGGTCACGGCTGCTAGCTGCGGTTAGGGAGGGTCCAATAGACTTAAGTGGGCTGCATGATGTTCTTAATATGGAGGCAAGAGGGTGGCTCCAAGGGCAAGGTAGATGTGCATGGGTTTGGACGGGTTTGGGGGAAACGGGTGCATGCTTAGTTGATTGGTTGAGGGGCTGATGTAATGCACATGGGCTGTTCCCGATTGGGCTTACGTCTCCTCACGGTTATCCCATTACCTATTACTCATAGAACTTCTCCAGCCCAGGCACTGGAGCTTTTGCCTTCCCATGATTAGAACCCAAGACCTCCTGGACTTATATAGATCTTGACAGCAATTCTGGTACCAGTTGATCTACTGGTACCAGGATTGCTGCCAAAATCTATATAAGTCCAGGAGGTCTTGGGTTCTAATTCTGAGAAGGCAAAAGCTCCAGTGCCTGTGCTGGAGAAGTTCTATGAGTAATGGGTAATGGGATAACTGTGAGGAGACTTAAGCTCAATCGGGAACAGCCCATGTGCATTACAAAAAAGGCGCATTTTTTTGTAATGCACATGGGCTGTTCCCGATTGGGCTTGAGTCCCCTCACGGTTATCCTATTACCCATTACTCATAGAACTTCTCCAACCCAGGCACTGGAGTTATTACCTCCCTAGGATTAGAACCCAAGACCTCCTGGACTTATATAGATCTGGCAGCAATCATGGTACCATCAACTGGTACCAGGATTGCTGCCAAGATCTATATAAGTCCAGGAGGTCTTGGGTTCTAATCCTGAGAAGGCAAAAGCTCCAATGCCTGGGCTGGAGAAGTTCTATGAGTAATGGGTAATGGGATAACCGTGAGGAGACTTAAGCCCAATCGGGAACAGCCCATGTGCATTACAGAGCATCTCGAGACAGGCATTGAATCTGGGCCCACAAGTATGGATCGTCATGCCTTGAAATCATTAGTATATCAATCAACACATTTGGGGCGATGTGACAAGACTAGAAGCAGTATGAGTTGTCAATCGTAATAGTGGACATGGTATGAGAAACTATCTGATCACGAGGAGTGGTCGAGCACTGAAAACAAGTTCATCATTACTTTCTTTTATAAATACTTAGGTTTGCACGATCATTAAGGATATTCACTTAAAATTCCACAAGCACTTATTATATATTCTTTATACCTCACTTTCATTTGCGCGAATACTCAACTCACTTGAGCGTTGGAGTGACTATGCCTAAAAACCTTTTGGCGCTCTTCTAACGTTCTTTGTTTTCCATGTGTGCAGAACACTCAGCTGGGATCCTCAGGGGCGTATTTAGTGTAGGGCGAACGGGGGCCACGGCCCCCCCAAAAAATTTAAAAAAAAATTTTAGTGTATATTAATTTTTTTTAAACTAAATATATAAACAGATATATATATACATGGCCCCCCCAAAATGAATGATACGTCCATGTATCTCAGTGGCTAAACCCAATTATAATGTTTGATCCGCCCGATTTCGAAACCTGGTGGCTCTTTTTTTTTGGCTTAGCGACGGTTGTGACGAAAACCGTCGCAAAATCCACGACGGTTTCTTATAACCGTCGCCATATAGCGACGGTTTTTGAGAAAACTGTCGCAAAATAAACTAAGCGGCCCCCCCAGTGTCTAAATCCTAGATCCGCCCCTGGGGATCCTTCTTCTTAGTTCCTGGTGCTCCTAGGAAAGAAACATAACCCGACTTAGTAAATTGTCCACCCAACTCATCCAATTTAGCCGAAAATCATCATCTACCATTAACGAATTCATGCATAAGTTAAAAATTAATTATTCAAAGATAATCCAAACATAAATCCACTAACCAAGTAAATTAAATATATTTTATAACCCAAAAAAATAACAGAATTAAAATCCAAAATAATAACTAATAAATCTTCTCATGCTAGAATTGTTGTCTTGTCTACACGCTCCTTTGTCTACCAGATTTGTCCAACTTAAGACCTCCAAACTGATTTCCAACTCCTACGCTCAAAACTTTCGCCCGTCATTAGCCCTTTGGAGACGCTTCATTTCGTACGCCTAGCTTTGTTGACTGATCCTAAACTTGTCGTCTACTCCAAAAGCATACCGACTCTCAATATTCCTTAGAGATAGGTTAGAAAAACCATATATATTGCTAAGAACTGAGTAAGAGAAGATGATGAAAGGTGCACTTGAAATCAGATCGACTGACTTATTTTGTAATGTCTAGGAAATTCGAACTACGTAACATGACTACATGCAATTTAGAATTTTTATTTAAAATAAATGTTAAATTATATTTATGTATTTAACGCATGCTTATTGCATGATATGTGGGTTGGTTCATGATTTAATTAAATTTTCATGCATTAGGGCTTTAAGTTGCATTTCGCGCTCGAACGAAGAACGGAGACCGAGGATGTTTAGGAAAAATATTTTTATTAAATAAATACTTTTAATTATTTAGTATATGGTGTAATTAAGTGTGATTTTTGAAAATGAGCCTTGGAAAGGTATATTTACTCGTCAGGTCATATTTTTAACCGATGCGCGAATTTTAGCGAGTCTGGGGACTTTTTGAGGGTTCAGGCAATATTTTCAAAAACGCACATAAACGAAATATTTTTCGAGAGTGTTTTTGGGCTTGAAGGGTTTATTTTATTGCTTAATGAGCCTAAACCCTTTTTAATTCATTTAAACATTATAAAAGGCCCATTAGTGTATTATATTTTGACTTTAACACAAAAATTAAACCCTAACCCTATTCTCCAAACACACGGCCGCCCCCTCCCTCACTTCAGCAGCAACATTTTCGAAATCCATCAGCAGCCACTTCGATTTTCCCTCAAGGTTTTCAGAAATTTCCTTCCCCGTCTTTCCCTTGCTCGTCCTACGCGTAGATATCCATGATTTTGAAAATTTAAACGCAAAGGCATGCCATAAATCCTTATTTTTCTCGTCATTCACGCTAATATACACTGATACATGTGTGCTTGCATGAGGAGCAAATCGTTTATGCATCGTTTGACATGAAATATGCATGCCCTTTCTTGTAACTCTTGGTTTTCATGGCTTTTGTGTAAGGGGATGCCACGATCGAGGGTCTAAGGGCTTTATATGTTGGGAATAATGGTTTCAAGGGGCTGTAGTCGCGAGGTAGTCAAGGTTTTGTGAAGGCCGAGCGCTAGTTCCCTTGGTGGATGGTTTTGGTGTGGCTAGATCGGAAGAATTGAGTTAGACGGCGGTGCAAGGGTTGTTCCAAGCCTTTGATCAGACCCTCATGGGTTTGAGTCATGGCCTAAGATGGCTCGAACACTGGTGGCCTTGGTCATAGAGCCGATTCAGAGAGATAGGTGTCAGTGGTCTTGGTTAAGGCTTGTTTCAGATGACTCACTGGTGGTCGTGCTTAACAGCGTGCATGGGGCTGAGGCTAAGGTTATGTTGGTCCAGGAGGGTCCAGAGGTGGTCTAGGAAGGGTTGTCTTGGGTCTAATCCTCGTCGGTTTGGGCTAGAGTCGAGAAATCGAGGTTAGGGTAATACTAGGGTTTTGTGGTAGGTGCGCAGAAAAATTCCAGCAACTTCAAGGCATTGTTCGAAGGCCTAAGGGGTATGGAAAAAATGGTTTAGGGGCTTGTCATGTAGGTTAGAGTCGTGGTTTAAGTCGGGAGAAGTTTGGTTAAGTTTTGGGTTGATTCGGGTTAAAACCGGGACCCCAGTCCAAGTTTTAAAACGAATCGTATAAGTCATGAAACATGCTCAATTTTATGTCTAGAAAATGATTAATAATATGTTTTGAGGTGTTTTTAAGAGTTTGTTTGGCTTCGGGTCGAAATTTTGAGATTCAGGGGTAAAATGGTAAATTGACATGTTTTAAATGTATATGTTATCACGAACATGACTTTTTATGGATATATGAAAAATACGTTGCATGTTTGTTTTGAAGAAATTACGTATATACATGATTTTCATAAGTGATGAACATGTTGACATGCTTGGAAGGATGTGAGTTAGTTGTAACTAATACGAACACGACAAATACGATGACATGTAAGGCCAAGGCTCAATGGATGGGTAATAGTCGCTAATGTCGCCACCGCCGGGTACCACGGTTATACGTTAATGGATTCATCGAATAAAGCTGATACAAAAGTCACAACTAATGAACACAATTCAAGTAAAGAAAATGAACACGTATATGATGATATGTTGAGACATTTTTTGACACGTTATGCTTTGTTACGATACATTTACGTTCATGTTTTTAAGATCATGAAATTTATGTTGATTACAGTACTTTTCACTATTGCATGTTATGTATATGTACTTGTTATAACTTTTATATTGTTTTGAGTATTTAGACTCACTAACAGTGAATGCTTGAGGTGAGCATATTGATGAGGAGATTGGAGGCGCCGAAGACTGAGTAGGCGGTGCTAGATATGTGCACGCTAATTTGAGGACCATATTTTTCTCACATTACATTTATGAGGTATGAGTGATATTGAACATTTTCATACTTTTTCTTTTATATGTGGATGGTTGTTAGGATTTTCGCAGGTTTCATTTGTGAATTATTTTAAACGATAGTATAGGGTTTGACGGTTGTCTCATTTTTCTTTAACTACAGTGTTTTTAATGTTAGTTGAATAATTTTATTTTAAAATATATAATTTTTAGCTGTTATTGCATGCACACATAAAAATGTCATTTTCGAAAATTAGCTTGCTATTTTTTTTTCTAGTAATTTTTAAGTAGTTGACGTTCATATTTACATGATGAATCTTGTGAGTTTGGAAGTTTTGAAGTGTCTTATATGTCACGTGTCAATCTTTCATTGGCCGTGTTGGATCCTTTGGATGATGGAGTTCGGAAGCTCCGATCTCTTGGACACATGTCATGCTGCTGATGAATTATTTGTATAGGGAGATCGAAAAGCCCAGAGAATTAGCAAGAAGATTTTAATCTCGTGGCAATATTTTTCGAACTGCGTAGCTAATTTTTCCTTCCACCACATCTAAAACATATCTCACATATTTTATTTGCTCTTTTTCCCATTAAATAAAATTTTAGAGTATTTTCTCTAATTGACATTAAAAATTTAGGCAAAGCATCTAAAAAAAATTCCGAAATTTTTTTACCTATTTTTTTTTTAATATCTCCAATTCATTAATTTTACTGAATCATAATAACTTTAAAGATTCAATTTTTTTGTTCACTTGACCAAATCTTTGAATAAACTAATGAGATTTTGGTGATTTGAATCTCCGAGAAATCTGGGAAGATATAATACTATACGATCGTGGTTGATCAAGCTCTAAAGAAGGCATGAGATTTCCTAGGGTTGCTTAATGACCTATAACGAGGGGACGAGCTAGAGTTTAAGGAAGCATTTCAAGGACTCATGGTGAGCTACCAAGAAGGGTCTACAAACATGATGTCCCAATTAAAGGGGTTTGGGGAACATGGCAACAATTTTGGAGGTCATTGCAATGTAATTCAAGTACTAAATTATCAAGAGGGCAGTAGCATCCGCGCACCCCACGTGCAACGCCTAAAAGTACAGAAGCTACCGCCCACCTGCACTAGAACAAGCGCACCCCTTACCCAGAAAATGAAGAAATATAGTGAAGCGGACCATGTTGCACGGAAAATATTTTTGTTCCCTAGTTTAGGGATCAAATTATTTAAGAACTTGATTTTTTTGATATCTTTTTGTTTTGTAAAGATATATGGATGAATTTTGAACATTATCAACATATTATTGATGATGCAACCCGGACGAAATGGAGGAGTCGGGTCGGGAACTCTGCCGGGTTTGCTATCAAAATGTTGAAGGAAATATGAGTTGGACGTTTGGCTTGAATCTCATGACTCCTCGAATGATTTAAGGGATCTGCGAACAAGAAGACAACCACGTGAATGGGCGCCGGAGGGATGTCCGACGTGTCCACTCCGATGCTTAAGTCAGTAGGGTACTCAAGCAATAAAACCAATGTGGCCAAAAGATGGCTGTGTGATTGGTGTGGTAGATGGAGAGTAAATGAGAGTATTAAATGTGTGAGTTAATATCTGAACAGAGAATAAATGCGAGTAAACAACTTGGTATTTATAGTAGAGGATGCAATGATGACCTCGTTTTTTGTGTTTGAGTATTAATTGTAGTATGGTGGCTGATTATACCCTATTTTTCTGAATCTTATGCTGGTCACATTCAACCCACTTGATCTTGTCAATCATTTATGTTATTGTCAGAGATAGGTCGGCCGTGCATGCTCTATCAAGTCGGCACCATTAAATGCTTCACTCACATCGAGGTGGGTGAGTAGAGTGCTTCTCGGGTAATTATATAAGAACTCGGGCATTCCACGTCTCGGGAAAGTCATGTCCCGGTGGTCCAATAGCCCGGCCTATTGACTGACTGTCCACTTCATGATTTATCTAAGTTGTACTCCCCTCGTCCCGGGCTGTTCTATGACTCGGGGCATTAATCCATATTGTCATGCTACCGGCCCGAGAGCATTCCATCCTGACCCGGGCACCATCCATAGATAGGTACGCTCCATGGCCCGGGAAGTCCCAGGACCTATCTATGACTCGAGACATCTCAGGGTATCATCACTCCCTCCTTAATTAGTCGGGCTAGAGTCCACTTGTTGTCCCGATTAATCTCATGTGCCTGGTCAGGAAAATCGCCTTGTTTGATCTTTTTCGGGCCGGTTGCAGTGCGAAACGTGGACATTGCTAACGTGAGCCTTATTCTTCAAACTTATCCGAAACATTTTGTACTCCCAAGGATAATCGTTGTGATATCTCGATATCTGTGCATGTCTTTTCGGCTACCTAGCACAACTTCCGATATACATCATAACCGTTCATACATTTCAAGATCAACAGCTGTGATCAACTCCTTCCTCCTATATATATAGTAACCCACCTATTTGTCAATCATATTAGCAAATTATTATCCAAGCAGTATAATGACAGGTGCGAGTAGCTCAAAGACTCCTGATGTGGCGGAAGAGTTCATGCATGCAGCTTTTGAAAAGCGAAAGACTGAAATGGAAAATGAAGTCTTCCACAAGATCCTTCGCTACTGGGAGGAGTTGCAGGGACTGCAGTTTCTCTAAGAATGCGGAGAAGCTACCACTCCTCGACTGGTGGCAAAGCTGGAGAAGTATCGGGAACGTTTGCACGTTGCCGGGACAGTGAACCTCTTTGAGGATGACTATGTCTACCAGCTGATACTTCACAAGGAGAGGGAGATTTTGACGGATGTCACCGACTCCGATAGCTTCCAAAAGACTTCCACTGGAGAAGTGAAAAAATGGATAACCATGTGGATGTTTTTTTGTAGAGGAAGAGTATTTCGATGTAATCCGCAAAAATTCTCTCAAATAAATAAGATGTTTATCTAATTTCTCTGTTTTTTTTACTTCTCTGGAAGAATTTTAATTTCATCAGTCATATATATCACGAACTGAACAGAATGACATAAGATGGACTGATAAGATGGACTGATATCAGTCGAAGATAAGTAATCGGATAAATAACAAATAGAAATGCCGGGATCCCATATATCCCGAGCTTAGAATAAGATTCCGGGACCTCATATCTCCCGGGCTTAGAATAAGATGTCGGGGCCTCATATCTCCCTGGCTTAGAATAATATGCCGGGGCCTCATATCTCCGGGCTTAGAATAAGATGCCGGGGCCTCATATCTCCCGGGCTTAGAATAAGATGTCGGGGCCTCCTATCTCCCGGGCTTAGAATGATATACCGGGGCCTCGTATCTCCCGGGCTTGGAATAATATTCCGGGGCCTCATATCTCCCGGGCTTAGACGTTTTTCCGGTTAGCACTCTCGGGTAGTCCATGGGGTGTCACCATGACACATGCTTTAGCATTTATATTGCCAAAAACCGTTTCATATTCCGAGAATTCGGTAAGTCTGATACATTAATATTCGTGCACGTCCTTTCGTCTGTTCGGCTCAACTTCCAACAATTCATCATGAACGTTTATGTGTTTATAGATCAACGGCTGCGATTGGCTCCCTTCTCCTGAATAAATGAGAAGGTGTTTCGCCTGGTTTGAGACCTTTCGACTTCTTCAATATTAAATGCCACTTTTCTATAAATAAGATAGTAGGAACAGAATGTGAGTATCAGTTCATTATGTCTAGTTCGAGTGATTCCAGTGCTTTCAGCAGTACAATCACTTGCAGTGGTACGCCTGCTCAAGCATTAGGCGGAATACATCCTATATAGAGGCTTTGAAGAGGACCATTGAAGAATATATCTGGGAAAAGGTCATGTCTACCTGGTATAAGATTCAAGATATCAATAACACACACCAGAACGGTTTGTCCCTTACTCGTGCACAAAGAGCAGTGGCGAGGAAATATAGGCGAGAGCTTGGAGTGGCTCGAGTTGCTGATCTAGCCACTGACCAAGTTTTGTCGCATGCGATGCTGTGGAAGGAATGACATCAGCTGAACAAGATCTCAACCACCGAGCCCTTCACCAATCTTCACATTCAGGAATTGACCGATTGGATAACTGAGTGGCAAGATTATGTAGCTTCGAGAATAGCGGATATAATACATCGACCATTTCCTTAATAAAATTTCAATTATCGTATCTTGCTTCTTTAATCTTCTGCAAATAAATAAATATAACTGAGTAATATATGACCAGTACATGAAATCGAAATGCCAGGATCTAATGTCTCCTGAGCATAAAATGAAGCGTCGGGGCCTCGTGCCTCCCGGGCTCACAAATAAGATGTCGGGCTCTCTCACCAGCCAGGCTTATAAATAAAGTGCAGTGCCTTGTGTCTCCCGGGCTCATAAATAAGATGCCGGGCTCTCTCACCACCCGGGCTTATAAATAAAGTGTCGGGGCCCTGTGTCTCCCGGGCTCATAAATAAGATGCCGGGCTCTCTCACCACCCGGGCTTATAAATGAGATGCCGGGCTCATAAATAAAGTGTCGTTTGGTTTCCTCGGGCAGTTAATGCGATGTCAGAATGATGCGCACCCTACCGAAAAGTTGTCAGAATCTGTACATATTCCGAGCAAATGAATGATCATGACGCCTAGATTTACGCACCTGTCTTTTCAAATATCCCGCCTAATCATGCCGCTCAATTTCCGAGGCTGATCTGGTCCGTTCGATTTGTTTTAGATCAACGGTGTAGATCACCTTTCTCCCCTATATATAGTAGATGACCGATTTTCCAAAAATCATTTGCAAATTCAAACTTGTAGCGAAGCTCTACCAAATTCCTCTCTCGAGCTTTTCCGTCGCGTAGATCTTATTCCGGCGACCCTTCCGTTCATCGGCTACCAGTCATCATCTTCGTTTCTTCCTAGTAAGTCTCTTCTCCCTTCATTACTTCCATAGTCATGTCAAACTCCACCTCCTCTACTTCTGGCCAAAATGCCATGGGTCGGTCAAAAGATAATTCCCCGACTCCTTCCGATCAATCTGCTCATATTCCCATAGGTACTCCTATTTCCCGTTCCCGACCCCTCCAAAAATCCAAAGCTTCGTCTTCCCGACCTTCTGGCACTCAGGGCAAGGGGAAAGACCCGGTAGCAGGGCCCTTGTGGTTCTCTACTGTGACTTCTACCCTTCGCCCGGGTAGTATAGAGGAAATTAGGTCCTTAGGATCCATCCCCTCCACCTATAAAATACTAATTCCTAAGCCTAGTGACCACCCAGACACCCCTCCTTCCGGCTACCACACCTTCTTTATGGAACAACTTAAAAGTGGGCTCCGATTTCCCATTCATCATTTCTTCGAAGGGGTGATCCGATTTTTTAATCTTCCCCTTAACCATCTCCATCCTAATGCTTTTCGCATTATGGCTGCTACTTTTGTTTTGTTTCGCATGAAACTTATGCCTATTAACTCCTCCATTTTCCATTATTTTTATTCTTGCCGGTTTAATGACGGGGTCTTTTCTTTCATGGCCCGAATGCTTTACCGGTTCTTAACTGACATCCCTTCCTCTTTGAAGGGGTGGAAGACAAAATTTTTCTTTCTTCAGTTCCCGACTCCGCCAACCTGTGCTTTGGGCTTTCTGTCTTCTTTGCCCACACAGCCTGAACTTTCCCGGGACTTCAAACTCCTTCCCCCCTTTACCCAAGCCTGGGATGTTCTGGAGAAACAGTCTTACTTATCCTCAGTGCTACTTGGGGGGGGGGGGGGAGCAATCTAATTCATTACGGGATCGGGTCCCGGCCTGAAGATCCTGTAGATCGGATAATAGATGAATTTGATCAAGCTGGTCCTCAGGCTGGTAAATAAATTCCCAACTTCCAACTCTTAAATTCAAACTGTTATTTTTCTAATCTACGAGTTCCCAATACAGAAGGAGAAATGATTAATGCCAGCCTTCAGGAAGCTGCTGCAAAAAAGAAAGCCGAGCAGAAGAAGATCCGGGCTGAGAAGAGGGCCCAGGAAGCTCAGAAGGAAGAAGAACGCCGAGCTCGTGCGGCGGCTGAGGCCTGGGAAGCTGAAGAGTGCCGTGCTGAGGCAGAAGATAAAGCCAGGGAGGAATCTGCCCCTTCTCGGGAGGAATCCACCTCCCAGGCTGCCGAGGAGGACCCAGCTCCTGTAAATCAGCGAAAGAGGAAGGCCACCAAGGAGCCGATCGCGGAAGCGGTGGTGGTGGTAGAGGATGAGGCCGAGGAGATCGCCCGATCTCCTCCTATGACTGGTTCTTCTGCCGGTCCCTCCGGGGGAAGGCCCTGGATCCTCCCCAACATCTTTGGGGATGATATCAGCTCGGATCTTGTTAAAATGATCCGGGGCCTTCTGCGCCCTGACGAGGTGGCACACCTCCAGGGAGTTCATTCCAATATGCTGCTCTGCGAAGGAGTGTCCCGGACCTTCTCTGTAAGTCCATTAAATTACACTCTTTTACATTGCTTTCTCTGACTTTTTTATGTTTTCAGGGCTTGCAGATGCTCATGCATTCCTACGAGCGAGTGGTTCAAGTAGAAAAGGGGGCCAATGCTCAGGCTACTTCGGCCCGAGAGATGCATGCTAAACTCCAAGAGGAGGTGGGTCGTTTGAATGAGCTTCAAGAGCATGTGTTGTCTCGGGAGAGGGCTGTCTGGGAGCAGCAAATGAATCTGGTCCGGGCGGAACTTGCTGAGGCCCGAGCAGAGACACAGGCGGCAAAGGAAGAAGCAGAGTACTCCCGATTCGAGCCGAGGACTTCCAGGCTGTTGTGACCCTCATTAAGACTGCTCAGGAGGAGCAAATGGCAAACTTTTTGAAGTACCCTGAGTTCAAGAAGATAGATGCCCGGAGCAGTTTGAGGAGGCGGGCCTTGTTCCGGCGGACCAGGAGGATTTTCCTGATTTGGAGAAGGCTACCGCATCCCTTCCAGATGATGAAGATGAGCAGAATAAGGAGAAAAATCCCCGAGTAGACTAGGATCTTCTGTTTTGTTTCCACCTGGTTTTTTTTATTATTATTATTCCCGAGCTTCCGGGCACCTTGTAAATACTTTGAGTATCAATTAAAATATTTTGCTTTACCTTCCTCGCATTTGGTAATAGTTCTAAAACATATCCAGGACTGCAAGAATTGACTTGAATTCGGTAATAATTCTGAATTTTATCAATCAACCAATACACCTTCACAAAGAATAAACTCGGGGATTTAAAATGAAATTAGTCTTGATAAATGACCAGGGTGTAAGTAACTGGAATGGTTCCCTGGGTCTGATGGATAACCAGGGTACGGGTCCCCGGGCCAGGTTATGGGTCCCTAGGCTTAAAATCCAACGGGGGTACGGGTCCTCCGGGCCAGGGTACGGGTCCTTGGACTTAAAATATGACCGAGGTACGGGTCCTCGGGCCAAGGTATGGGTCCTTGGACTTAGTAAATGACCAGGGTACGGGTCCCTAGACTTAGAATATAACCGGGGTACGGGTCCTCTGGGCCAGGGTACGGGTCCCTGGACTTAGGATATAACCAGGGTACGGGTCCTCCGGGCCAGGGTACGGGTCCTTAAACTTTCGATATGACCGGGGTAAGGGTCCTCCGGGCCAGGGTACGGGTCCCTGGACTTAGGATATAACCGGGGTACGGGTCCTCCGGGCCAGGGTACGGGTCCTCCGGGCCAGGATACGGGTCCCTGGACTTTGGATATAACCGGGGTACGGGTCCTCCGGGCCAGGGTACGGGTCCCTGGACTTAGGATATCACCGGGGTAAGGGTCCTCCGGGCCAGGGTACGGGTCCTTGGGCTTTGTAGATATTTCTTTAAACAATTTCTTTATTTGATGAAGAAACAATAGATACACGTGCTTTTAAACATAATATTTCTTTAAATGAAAAGAATTCCATGGCCTCTTAAGAACGTGTCCTTGAGAATCTTCGAGATAATAAGCTGCACTCGAGCTGACTCTTCGAACTATTTTGAAGGGTCCTTCCCACATTGCTTCTAATTTTCCCACATCACCTACTGGCTTGATTTTTTTCATAACCAAGTCTCCAACCTGAAAATCTCGTAATCGAACATGCCTGTTGTAGGATTTTATTACCCGGTTGCGATAAGACTCCATTCGAATAGCTGCCCGGTCTCTCCTTTCTTCAACTAGATCAAGTTCAATGGCCCGGGCCTGATCGTTGTTGCTCGGATAAGATTCTATCCGAGTAGAAGGTTTCCCGATCTCCACAGGTAGAACTGCTTCTGCACCATATACAAGACTGTAAAGTGTTTCTTGGGTAGACGATCGTGGCGTTTTCGATACGCCCATAATACATTCGGTAACTCTTCCACCCAGTCTCTGCCCTTTCCATGGAGCCGGGCTTTCAATGCTTGCACAATAATTCTGTTAGTTACTTCAGCATGGCCGTTAGCCTGAGGGTAAGCTACTGAGGTGAAGGATTGAATAATCTTCATTTCTTGACATCAGGAGGTGATCTTTTTTCCTTGGAATTGCCTTCAATTATCTGAAATTAACTTCCTCGGGATGCCATATCTGCAAATAATGTTCTTCCACGGAAATTTCATGACTTCCTCCTCAGTAATCTTTGCTAATGGCTCGGCCTCTACCCACTTGGAGAAATAATCCACAGCCACCCCAAGGAACTTTTTCTGTGCCCGGGCTATGGGGAAGGGACCCACAATATCCAAACCCCATTGGTCAAAAGGACATGATGCGGAGATTGGTTGCATACTTACAGCTGGGCGATGATGAAAATTAGAATGGTGTTGACAACCTTGGCATCTTAGGACAAGTCGGGCATCATCTTGATTCATTCGGGGCCACCAAAATCCGGCCAATATAGTTTTCCGGGATAGGGCAGTCCTTCCAAGGTGTTCCCCACAACATCCTTCATGTATTTCCCGGAGGACGTACTCTACCTAATCTTCTGATAAGAACTTGAGTAATGGGCCCTGATATGGTCGCCTGTACAAAACATTATTAAAAAAGACTAACCTGGGCGCTTGTTTTTTGATTCTTGCGGCCTGGGCTCGATCTTCTGGGAGCTTTTCATGGACTATGTATTCAACGATGGGAGTCATTCATGAGCTTTTCTGGGCCGGGGGTATTTCTTCATCAATAGAGGCACCAGCCGGGTAAAGCAGAGAATCTCCGGGTACTTATATCTATCATGGAAGCAGCCAATTTGGCTAAGGTATCATCTTCTGAATTTTCTTCCCGGGGAATTTGTTCGATACTCCAGTCGTTCAGATACGCTGCCCAGGCCGTGATGAGCCCTAAATATTTGAGCATTTTTTCGTTCTTGGCCTCATACATTCCTTTGATTTGTTGTGTGACCAGCTGAGAGTCAGAATAAATAATGACCCGGGAAGCACCGACTTCCCGGGCAACCTACAACCCAGCCAAAACAGCCTCATATTCTGCTTCGTTATTTGTGACCTTAGAATCAATCCACAAAGCCAACTTACTTTTTCTTCTGATGGGGCAATTAGGACCACCCCGACTCCACATCCCGATAAATTTAAAGCACCATCAACAAACACTCTCCATACCTCTTCTTCTACCGGTTGAATCATTTCTATTAAGAAATCAGTTAAGGCTTGGGCTTTCATAGCAGCTCGGGGTTTGTATTCGATGTCATACTCCCCGAGCTCCACAGTCCATTTAATCATTCTTCTGGAGACTTCGGCGTGGGTCATGATCCTTCCAAGTGGAGAGTTGGTGAGGACCACAATGGGATGTGAAAGAAAATAAGGCCTCAGCTTCCGAGCGGTCATTACCAAGGACAATGCTATTTTTTCCACCTCGCTGTATTTTAATTCTGCTCCTCGAAGGGCATGGCTGACATAATATATTGGTTTATGATCGGCCCCTTCCTCTTTGATAAACACAGAATTAACAGCGAACTCAGTGGCGGAGAGATAAACCCACAATTTCTCCCCGGGCTCGGGCATGGACAAAACGGGCAACTCAGCCAGATGTTTTTTCAAGTCTTGAAAAGCTTGCTCATATTTGTCGTCCCAATCAAATTTCTGCGCCTTTCTTAGGACTTGTAAGAATGGCTAACTCCGATGGGCAGATCGGGAAATGAAACGCGACCGGGCAGCAATCCTCCCGGTTAGTTTCTGCACATCTCGGACAGATTGAGGAGAAGGCATGTCCATTATTGCTTTGATTTTTTCAGGGTTGACTTCGATTCCTCTATCAGTTACCAAGAAACCCAGAAAATTACTGCTCCTGACCCCGAACACACACTTGCCCGGGTTGAGCTTTATTCCATATTGTTTCAAAGTGGTGAAAGTTTCAGCTAGATCATCAATGAAGTGGGAGACTTCCCGGATTTTGATTATGATGTCGTCCACATACACCTCAATCCGACCTATTTTCTTTTGGAAGACAAGATTCAT
Organism: Primulina eburnea; assembly: GCF_022965805.1. Classification (NCBI taxonomy): domain Eukaryota; kingdom Viridiplantae; phylum Streptophyta; class Magnoliopsida; order Lamiales; family Gesneriaceae; genus Primulina; species Primulina eburnea. The sequence continues at coordinate 13,963,227 of NC_133115.1, forward strand.
CAGGCGCTGGTACGTAGCTCCCGCAATCTTCAAGCCAAAAGGCATAACAACATAGCAGAAGGTGCCCCCGGAGGTGACAAAACTGGCTTTATCTTGATCTTTCAGAGCCAAGGGGATTTGGTGATACCCCTGGTATGCATCCAGAAAGCTTAATAACTCGCATCCAGAAGTGGAATCTACCAGCTGATCAATCCGGGGGAGTAGATAACAATCTTTGGGGCAAGCTTTATTCAGGTCCCTGAAATCAACACACATGCTCCACTTCCCCGTGGATTTTGGGACGAGGACCACATTTGATAGCCAGGTAGGGAACTGGAATTCTCTGATATGCCCGGCCCTCAGCAACTCTTCTACTTGCTCTTCAATTACTTATCTTTTTCAGGGCCAAAATGTCTATTCTTTTGCTTCACGGGCCGGGATCCCGAGAGGATGTTCAATTTATGTTCGGCCACTTGGGGCGAGATCCCGGCCAACTCCTGTTGAGACCAGGCGAAAACACTAATGTTAGTTTTTAAACATTGTAAGAGATTTACCCGGGTGGACGTGCTAATGTCTCGGGCCACCCGGACGTGCTTTCCTGGCTCAATTTCCACCACTTATTGCTCTTCCTCAGCAACAAAGTGCACTTCTCTCTCCTTGGCCCCTTCTTGACATTTTTCTCCTTCCCTTCCCTTCCCTCCTTGCCTTCTTTTGTGGCTGCTCATATTGCTGTTCGGGGTGACTGGAATGATGGGTGGTGGCTTGCTTTGCTAGGGCCGTTTTGACAGCATCCGTCACGATTTTGGTCAACGCCTCAGGGGTTAAATGGATGGTGGGCTGGGGACCATCAGGTGGGGGGCCACCTGCACCAGAAAGGCGGGTGTTGTTTTCTACATGAACTCGGGAGGTGTCTTGATTTGCTCTCCGAGTAGGAGCCATATCAACGCCTTAGAACTCAAGTTTCCCACAGACGGTGCCAATGATGCAACCTGGACGAAATGGACGAGTTGGGTCGGGAACTCTGCCGGATTTGCTATCAAAATGTTGAAGGAAATATGAGTTGGACGTTTGGCTTGAATCTCGTGATTCCTCGAATGATTTAAGGGATCTGCGAACAAGAAGACAACCACGTGAATGGGCGCCGGAGGGATGTCCGGCATGACCACTCCGATGCTTAAGTCAGTAGGGTACTCAAGCAATAAAACCAATGTGGCCAAGTGATGGCTGTGTGATTGGTGTGCTAGATGGAGAGTAAATGATACTATTAAATGTGTGAGTTAATATCTGAATAGAGAATAAATGCAAGTAAAGAACCTGGTATTTATAGTAGAGGATGCAATGATGACCTCGTTTTTTGTGTTTGAGTATTAATTGTAGTAGGGTTGCTGATTCTAACATATTGTTTTGACATGTCAAATCTTATGCTACTCACATCAAACCCACTTGATCTTGTCAATCATTTATGTTATTGTTAGACATAGGTCGGCCGTGCATGCTCTATCAAGTCGGCGCCATTAAATACTTCACTCACATCGAGGTGGCCAGGTAGAGTGCTTCTCGGGTAATTATATAAGAACTCGGGCATTCCACGTCTCGGGAAAGTCATGTCCCGGGTGGTCCAATAGCCCGGCCTATTGAATGACTGTCCATTTCATGATTTCTCTAAGTCGTACTCCCCTCGTCCCGGGCTGTTCTATGACTCGGGATGTTAATCCATATTGTCATGCTACCGGCCCAAGAGCATTCCATCCTGGCACGGGCACCATCCATAGATAGGTACGCTCCATGGCCCGGGAAGTCCCAGGACCTATCCATGACCCGGGACATCCCGGGGTATCAATTGAGTTTATACAAAAGTTTTTGTTAGTTTTATCTCAAACTTTTCAAAGCCTTATCTTGTTCAAACAAAATCAAACTTAATAAAAAAGATTTAAACTTTGTGATGTTTGTCGATTGTTTTCATAGGATTGTCAAAGACGAATTCTTTGAAGATTCGTCTGAATCTCAATTGTTTTGGTCATGATTATTTGTTGCTAAGTTTTCGTAGTTTAGAAGTAAACATCACAAAAAATTACATGTTTCTAAAAGAGCGGGACAACACAACATTCTTTATTTCATCAAATCGAGGACGTGACTCCGTTTTGAGCGCATTACCTTTCGTGATTAAAGAATCGTATGATAATACATCTTGAGTTTTATAGTTGTAGCAAGATCTTGAAATTTAAAAATAATAAGATTTTTAAGGTAGCCTTCAAATTTTCCCACTGTTTCAACCTTAAATTCTCCACATCTTCACAAACTAAAGCTGCAATTTTGATTAAGATATTAGAACTCACCAACTTAAATAAACTAATAAAATTGGACAAAATTTTGCTGGACAATAGCCTACTATTGCCTATATACACCCGAGGGCCTGAAATGAATTCGGAAGCAGAGTTCGAAAGGTTTGAACTTTTTTTTATTATTATTATTTTGGGTTGGATATCCATCATGGTTATCCCCTACGAGTCAGTGGACTTGCCCAGATAAATATGTTCCTTTACATGTCTCGAGCTGAATTTGTTTTGTGCCTATCAGAATATATTTCTTATTCCTTCCAAGAAACAGTATTCTCTGATAATAAATTTGTCCACATTTGAATTCAAATTGCCTTTATAATGTTTGACCGCTGTCGTGGTCGGATATGAGGAGAGGTCCAAGAGGCCTCTGCCTCAAGCCAACTGTCAAAAGGGCACCAAAAAAATAAAATGTATCTATTTATTTATATATTACTTTTAAAAATTAGTTTTAATTTGTAAACTCTAGCTAAAATAATTATCAAAAGAGTGGGTCTCACTAATCTGTGAGACGGATCAACCCTACCCATATTCAGAATAAAATGTAATACTCTTAGAATAAAAAATAATATTTTTTCATGGATGACTCAAATAAGAGATTCGTCTCACAAATTCGACCCATGAGACCGTCTCACACAAGTTTTTATCTTACCAAAATATGTGGAAGATGTTGAAAATTAAATGTGTCGACCCACTTTCATTTTCTATCGATAAACTTTGATTAGAAACTTCAGAGAAAACTACTGAAATTATGTAAAAAAATGCTGTTATTTAAATGATTTTTAGAATATTTTTGTTATCTTATATTACTAACTTGTTGGGATACCATCTTTCAAAACCATATAACCACATAAATTTAAAATCTTTTTCTTGATACCCTCATAAGGATCCGGGTCTTTATTAACTCGGTTTGTTACTTGGATAGCCCGAATCAAAGCCAATATGCCGGGTACTCTCCTCGAAAACTCGGGCACTACGCCTCTCCCCGGGCAACCATAATCATAGCCCGGGTTCTCAAGCAAATACCCGGGTACCCTACTACCCGGGTCATCTCGAGAATTGCGCCATAATCACAAACGAGGACTTTGGTAGACAAATTTATTTAGGATTGAGGAGACGTAAGGACAGCTTAATATTTATCTTATCAGAGTAGCACATCGGAAGCGTGAATTATTAGGATTCTAGAAATAAGAGTCTAAACTTTTTTTTTATCAAAGATAAGCGAATTTCGATGACGAAATTTCTTTTAAGGCGGGAAGGATTGTAGAACCCGTAAATCAGACTACGTATAAGTCATGCATAATTCTAGTATTTAAATTAAAATGATTTTTATGAGTATTTAAATTCTCTTCTTTAAATTTATTTATTTTATGCAGTAGTTTAATTTTTATCTTTTCAGTTAATTCAGTTAAGCCGGACTGGAGTTGGAGTTTTGAGATAAAATTTAAGATTTAAGAAATCATTCCCATATTTTATTTTAGCTATCTAGTAAGTTGATTTAAGTTAAAAGAAAGTTTAAGGAATTATTTAAGTTACTTGGGGTGAGTAGGAAATAAGTTCATTTAGGTCCCTTAATTGAGGTGTTAATTCACTAAATTATTTAAGAGATAGGTAAGGCCCTTAAGGTATTAAAATTTATCAACTAAACAACATTTCCCCTTCATTTTTATTGTGTAATTTCGGCCACCCTTAATTGATTAAGCTTGATATGCCAACTCACCCTTTGACCCATTCTTTGTTATTTTAGCATGCTAACCTTTTTAATTATTAATCAACCTTAATTAATTAATTATTAAGCTTTAACCTAGTTTAGATTTGCATGAGAGAATCGGCCTCATTCTAGATCCATCCAAGAAGCCATTTGATATCAACCAATTCAAATTTCAAAAAGACAAGACTTGGTCATACCTTTGCATCCCTTTATTTTTGGATCTCCCTCACACTACTAACCATCATTCCCCCACACTCATTCACGAAATTCAGAGTAATTTTGAGAGAAAAATCGTGGCTAGCACTAGAGAAAAAAATAGAGAGAAAATCGAGTAGAAGGAAGGAAGGTAGATCACTCTGTCTCCTCCGCGCCGGATCGTCTCATTCTTTCGTTTTTCTTTCAAACGAAACCAGGCATGCATATATTCTTCTTGACTCTTCAATCAAGTCCTATTATCATTATTTTTACATTTCATGATCATCATTTCCATGCAAAAACCGAAATCTATCAAAAAAAAATTCAGAAAATAAAACATGCAGATTTTTCGTTTCCATGACAAGCTTCACGGTTTCTTGTGTTTTGGTGGTTTCAGGTATTGGTTCGGTTCCAGGCTCCCAAGGCTACATCTAGACATGTTTTAGGATGGATAAGGACCACTTTGGTCCATTATTTCAGCCCCCATGCTTGCTGGAAATCGAGATGACAGCAACTCCCCAATCATGTCACCATTTGCATTCGATTTTCTTGTTTGATGTCAAAGATTGATGGATCTGATCTTGGCTGCCCTAAGGGCTATAGCCATGGTTAGAACATCTCCTGGTTATGTCTAAGACGTGACCAAGTCACCCTTTTGAGGCTTGGTCCATGGTCGAATCGGTTTTAAAATCAAACAACAAGAATAGCCCTTCGCCCCTTTCGAATTCAGCAAGTGTAACATTTGGTTTTGAGGGATGGTGTGGATGTCAAAGATTGATGGATCTGATCTTGGCTGCCCTAAGGGCTATAGCCATGGTTAGAACATCTCCTGGTTATGTCTAAGACGTGACCAAGTCACCCTTTTGAGGCTTGGTCCATGGTCGAATCGGTTTTAAAATCAAACAACAAGAATAGCCCTTCGCCCCTTTCGAATTCAGCAAGTGTAACATTTGGTTTTGAGGGATGGTGTGGATCTTGGTTGGCCTATGGCCCCTAACCACGGTTCATACCAGGACCCTAGATGTTTAGATCGTGCCATGGTAAATCAAATGGCCACTGGAACGACACGAGACAACAAACGAAGCAAGACACCACACGCATGCAAGGGTGCTCTCGGGTGTGACTTTCAGTGGAGTTATGGTGTTATGCGAATTGTGGCTGGCCTAGGGCCCTTAGCCTTGGTTCAAACCATTCCTTAGGATGTTGGTAAGAGGTTATGGTCGGTGGTTCAAGCCCCAATGGCCATTAGCCTCGCAAACGACGCAAGGAAACCAAAGCACAGCTGCTGTATTTTTGGACAGCAACTTGCTGTGACGGTTCAGTGGCTCGTTCGAGTTCTCGGTTGGCTTTTAGCCTATGGCCTTGGACTGGACAGTGCCTCATTGAGTTAGGAAGGTCATGTTTTTTACCGTTTGTAATTTGGTTCATTTTTGAGGTCGTACGAGAATTTACGGTGCGATGTGCCAAATTGACTCTCGAAAGAGCGTTTCATGTTTTGGCCTCCATCCACCTAGATTTCGGCCCTAACTATTTTACGAGCATTAATTCATCATTTTAAGTGTATTTTAATCATGACTATATGATGTTTCAGTGTTGGTTTGGGCTGGTTCGGAGTAATGATTAAATACGAAGTCATTAGGCGCATTTGTCTCAGTTTTTGAATTTAATTGCGTAGTTGGTCAAGTAAAAGCTATTGCATATTTTTCATGGCATATTTAGGTTGCAGCGAGCCTGGGAGCGATCCAATCCATCAGTAAAATTATTACAGGATATTTAATTGTGTGAATTAATTATATTACGTGCAAAAATATTCATTTTGAGATTTATGCGATATTGCTTGTGGTCACTTTACTATCATGATTAAATCCGATCCCCAGTTACCGGTCCGGTCACCAGTTACCGGCCAGTTCAGTTGTTTCACCCAGTATACTGTGGCAGTAGTCTGATCAGACGTAAATCCGGTCACCAGTTACCGGTCCGGTCCCCAGTATAGGTCAGCTCAGTTCAGTTCAGTTCAGGGACCACTTGCGTAGACCATAATCTCCCCAGAAAATTATTACAAGCTATTTCAGTACAGGGCTCCAAGGAGCAAACATTTTTACTATGATTTTTCAGTTCAGCATGCACGTATTATAATTGCTCATGACAAGTTATTTTCACGTATACCTCATGACATGATATTTTTATCCCATGCAAGTTTTACTATATTATTTACTCGTTATTTACGATATATGCATGTTGAGTCTTTAGACTCACTAGACTTGATTGTTGTAGGTACTGATGATGTCGGGATCGAGGGCGGGGACCAGTGAGCTAGCTTGGGTCGGCAGTAATGGCACCCGAGGACCTCAGTTTCAGCACTTGCCATTTTATTTTTGATGCTCAAATATTTTATCAGTTGTCGAATACTTTAACTTGTTATTTTGGCAAGTAATAATTTCTTCTGCTGTTATTTTGAATGTTAAACATTTTATCATTTTTTGGTATGAATGAGGCACTCCATTTATTTTAAAATAAAAATTTTAAATTTCCCGCAAATTTTCAAAGTAACGAATTTTCGGGCCGTTTGGCTTACTAGAGAAGAGCAGGAGCAGGAGCAGGAGCAGGATCAAGGAAGGGGGGAAGAGGAGGAAGTAAGGGTAGAGGATGAGTATTTACGTCCCTCTACCAAGGTTTGGCTTACAAGGAAGGGATCTTCAAATTTGTAAGTTCTGGGGAGGGAAGGTTGTGGGGGCAGGGAAGGGAGGAAGCCGGTAAGACGGGCAGGGGACGCGGGAGTTGAATATAAAAATATCTTCCTTTCCAACCCTTCTGAGAAGAAGGGATATCATCAAGGCATCTGGCGTTTAGCCGGGCAGCCAGGGAAAAAGCATTATCCCCGAGTCTGCAAGAAAAGAAATAATGGAGAATGAGGGGGAAATGGCAAATTGTTCATTTTAAAAAGTACATAGGCAGAGGCCATAATCCTAAAAGAATTGGGATGAAATTGGTTAACAGGTACACCAAAAAACTTGGCGAATGCAATATAAAAGGGAGGAACATGAAATCGGAGACCATTTCTAACTTGGACCCGAAAGAAAGTTGTGTACGCGGGAGGAGGGTTATTGGCTCTATCAGAAGGCCCGGGTATCAAAATGGAAAAGGTGGAAGGAATGGAGCCTAGGACTCGAATTTTCTCGTCCGACCCCGGGCGCAAAGTGCTACTCATTGAGGAGAACCAAGGAATTCCCGGGGTATCAGTAGGAAGAGGGCTCGACGCCCGGGCTTTGTCCTTATCCTTGCTCTTTTGCAGAGCCCGGGAGTGGTCAGATGAGGAGGGCTGGGAAAAAGATGGTTTTTTTTGGTGAGCTGTGGGTTTTTTAGAAACTTGGGTAATAGTGCGACGGGGAGGTGGAGATGGGGAAGAATCAGAGCGCATCGTGGTAGACTCATCACTAGGTGAGCCTCGAGCATTTGCTCTAGAAGTAGAAGAGGTAGAATTTGATATTTCTGGGGGAAAAAAAATAAAAAATTTAAAAGTATTAGGGAGAAAAGTGGTGGAAGATCGTCGGAGGAGGATGATTTTGTGCGTCAAAGATTCGAGAAAAGAAATTGCAAGAGCTTCCGCGAGTTTTGAATTTGAAAGTAATTTTAAGAAAATAGGAGGGCTAATATATATAGGCGTTGGGGGGAGATCTCGGCCATTGATTTGAATACACGTGGACGATCAAGATGTGCCTCGTAAATTGTAGCGGGCATATGAAATAACGTGCACAAATATTGAGGAGACATGCTCATTATTACCTCGGAATATGAAACGATTTTCGGCGGTTTAAATGCTAAATCAAGCGTCATAATGACACCCCTTGGAATGCCCAAGAATACTAAGCGACAAAATATGTGAAGCCCATGAGATATGAGGCCCCGACATCTATTGAAAGCCCGGCGGATATGAGGCCCCGATATCTTATTCAAAGCCCGGGATATATGAGGCCCCGATATCTTACTCAAAGCTTGGGAGATATGAAGCCCAAGCATAACATCTTAAACACGGGTGGTATCAGACCCCGGTATTTCGTCCCATCTAGGGGATATTTGAAGCCCCTGATGCTCTTACACATTCTGAATTATGTTTCTGCAAAAGCACAATTATGACTAATCGGGACAGCGAGTCAAGCTCTAGCCCGACTATTTTAGGGATGGGTGGTGATACCCCCATAAGGATCCAGGTCTTCATTAACCCCGTTTGTTACTTGGATAGCCCGAATCAAAGCCAATATGCCGGGTACTCTCCTCGAATACTCGGGCACTACGCCTCTTCCCGGGCAACCATAATCACAGCCCGGGTTCTCAAGAAAATACCTGGGTACCCTACTACCCGGGCTATCTCGAGAATTTCACCACACTCGAGTGTGATTGATACAGATCGTCTAATCTGTTAGAACCACTTGGGTTTGGAGTGTCCTAGAAGCCATCAGAAGCTATAGTATGGGCAGCCGATGTGGAGACCCGGGCTCTAACTCGATTCTGTTTGGGATTTATTGGATCTTTTCTAAAAATTGCGGGTCAAAATTTTTTGCTTTTTAACATTAATTCAAATGTATATAAATCATACATAAGCAACAACTCTATTTCATTCAAACATAAATAGAAACAAGTCTTGTTCTATTTTCATAATACAAACTAGTGTTCACTACCAACTACAATTCATATATAGTACATGTCTAGTAAAAACCATTAGTAATCTTCTGCGTCCGAAGTCACCACTCTATCAATCTCTCATCCTCGTCGAGACTCAGATCCTGTCCCACCCGTTGCCATGCACACATACAGACACAACAACAGCCGGAAACTCACTTGAGAACAAATCCCAGTATAAAACATGTTATACATGCATATACGCAATATAAATCATGAAGTACACTAACATGAATGAAAGAAATAGCAATGGGTTCCATAATCTATGAAACCAAAGCAATATAAGCATGCAACTCAAATCAATTCATATCTTGACTCGACTCGAACTCTAACTCTAGGGATCCCGGTGTGAATAAGACGTCATTGTCTGTCACCTACCCTCTCAATCGGGGTAACGGTACGTCTTATTCCTAGATTTCGGTCATGTTTGTATCGAATGTCTACAATCGGAGGAAGTCTGCTCCTATGCGTCGATACCACCGAACATCTAGAAATTTGGTAAATCTGCCAATGACTCTCATATCTTAAATGCTTGAATATAAATCTATAAACAAGGCATAATCGTAATCAAACATAAACAACAATATGGTATGTGATTTTGGGAAACTCCAATCAAATCTGATTCGAGTTATATCTCCCGAATTCACATGAATTATACCTTTCTTGTCGTAGTCTTTATCGTAGTCAAAATCTCAATGTCAAAGTTGCCAATAAAAATCTGAAATGGCATAGTAAATGTGCATTTTGTCAATCTCTAGTACACAACAATACACATAGGAATCAATATTTCATTTCAAGTCATTTCGACGGCATAACGACGTGGTTTCTTGATACCGGTCATATCAATACAACAATAATCAATAATCCACAACATCTTTAACAACATACTCCACCATATTCTCAAAATCTGCATAATCTCATACACACATATATATACTGAAAATCGTAACAATATCATATGCCATCATTTTCTCGATCCGTTTACGTTTCTACGACGTCCATAATCTCAAGAACATATGATTATAAGCATAACAGAATTTCCCCAAAGTGTACACTTCAAAACATGCTGAAACATAACCAAACTTACATCCTTTGATAGCCCTTAAAGAGAGGAGCTCAAAACCGAAATCAGATTAAAGTTTGGATGTGTGAATCTTTCAAAATCAAGAGCTTAAGAGCACAAAAAAAGTTGAAGCTTTCTCCCCTAAATCCCTCGGTTCTATCTGCTGAAGAAGGAAAGGAATAAGGACAACACACCATATATGCATGGCAAGGGCAAGTGTCTTATTTTTCAAGCAACACGTTGCACCGCGGGTGCAGTGCTTCTTAGACCGCAGGTGCACTAAACTCTCGGCAGCCCTATCCATATTCTAAAATCGACGACTGCGGGTGCGGTAGCACTACTGTCAAAAATGGCCAACTTTCTGTCCATCAACCGCGGGTGCACTCTTTCTTGGACCGCGGGTGCGGTGACCCTACTGTAATTCTTCCACATTTCATGAACTACAACCGCGGGTGCGATCCTTTTCTTACCGCGGGTGCGGTCTCTTCTTCATGCAACACTTCATCATCTCATTTAGTGCTTCTCATTACATGTCATGCATACTCATATCTTCGAATATCACATCAATGAAGACTAATAAATCTAGTGCCTCTCATTACATGTCATGCATTCTCATATCTTCGAATATCACATCAATGAAGACTAATAAATCTCAGGCCTTACATTTCTCCCCCTCTAAGAAATGATTTTGTCCTTGAAATCGCAGACAATCTATCAAATCATGTATGAAAGGCAATATAATCAAAACTGAAGAAATACTCACATCATGTAAATAACTTAGGATGTCTCTGTCTCATTTCTGCTTCTGTCTCCCAAGTTGCTTCCTCGATGCCATGACGACTCCAGTGAACTTTCACAAGCAGAATAGTCTTCGTTCTGAGCTGTTTCTCTTTCCGATCAAGAATTAGTATCGGTTGCTCAACATAACTCAAAGTCTGATCAAGCTCGGCTTCGTCCAGCTGAATGACATGAGAAATATCTGGCAGATATCTACGCAACATCGATACATGAAAAATGTCATGTATCCCAGATAAAGAAGGAGGAAGAGAAAGTCGATATGCTCGATCGCCAATCTTCTCCAGAATCTCGTAAAGACCGATGTATCTAGGAGATAACTTTCCACGTTTGCCAAATCTAACAACGCCCCTAAAAGGAGAAATATTCAAAAACACTCTGTCTCCTTGTTCAAATACTAACGGTCTACGTCTGACGTTCGCATACTTGGCTTGTCTATCTTGTGCCGTCTTCATTCGCTTCTGAATTATTTTCACTTTCTCAGTCATTTCTCGAATCATATCAGGCCCAAGTTCTGGTACCTCAGATATATCATCCCAGTACAACGAAGATCTGCATTTCTTGCCATACAAAGCTTCAAACGGTGCCATCTCAATACTCGTCTGATAACTGTTGTTGTACGAGAATTCACAAAGTGGCAGTGAATCTTGCCAACTAGTGCCGAAATCTAGCACTACAGCTCTCAACATATCCTCTAAAGTCTGGATAGTCCGCTCTGACCGTCCGTCTGTCTGAGGATGATAAGCAGTACTCAGGTGCAATATCGTACCTAAAGCCTGCTGTAGACTGTGCCAGAAATGTGAAGTGAATCGTGGATCACGATCTGATACGATAGACTTCGGCACACCATGCAATCTGACCACCTCTCTGACATATATCTCAGCCATCTGATCATGTAGGTATGTCATTCTGTATGGAATAAAACACGCTGATTTGGTTAATTTGTCAATAATGACCCAAATCACATCACAGCCCCGGGATGATCGAGGTAACTTCGTCACGAAATCCATGGAAATGTGATCTCATTTCTATTCAGGAATAGACAAACTCTGAAGTAGACCTCCAGGCTTCTTTCTCTCGGCCTTCACCTGTTGGCAATTCAAGCACTTAAACACAAATTCGGCAATGTCTGACTTCATCTGTTTCAAACAGAACTGTGTCTTCAAGTCATTGTACATCTTTCTGCCACCAGGATGAATACTAAACCGACTACAGTTATTCTCATACAGAACATAATCATGTACCTGATATTCTGACTGATGTCCTGACCTGACCATATCAATCGACTTTTGCACATTCTGATCAGTTCTTTGGGCTTCCTTGATTCTCATAATCAAATCTGACTCAACTTGAATCGAAGCACGTCGTAGTGGTCTACTATCTGTATCAAATGTCAATCCAGACAGACATCAATCTTCAACTAAATTCGAAACACCTATCGTCGATAAGGATAAAGCACATTCCTTTCGACTCAAGATATCAGCTACTGCATTTGACTTCCCTGGATAGTATTTGATCTCGCAATCAAAATCTTTCAACAAATAGAGTCATCTACGCTGTCTCATGTTCAACTCTGACTGAGAAAACAGGTATTTCAGACTCTTGTGGTCAGAGTAAATCTCAAATTTCTCACCATAAAGATAGTGACGCCAAATCTTCAATGCAAAAACAATGGCCGTCAATTCAAGATCATGAATTGGGTACCGAGTCTCGTGAGTCTTCAACTGTCTAGAGGCATATGCGATCACATGTCCTCGCTGCATAAGAACACATCCTAGTCCTCTGTGAGATGCATCACAATACACAACGAATTCACCAGTACCTGAAGGAATCATCAAGACAGGTGCACTGGTCAGTCTCTTCTTCTACTCTAGGAAGCAAGACTCACAATCCTCAGACCATACAAACGGAGTATTATTATGTGTCAACTGGGTAATCGGCTTCACAATACTGGAGAAATCTTTAATGAATCGTCGATAGTACCCTGCCAGACCCATGAAACTGCGTATCTCTGGCACAGAAGTCGGTCTCGGCCAACTGATCACAGCTTCAACTTTACTTGGATCTACATAAATACCATCTCCAGATATGATATGACCCAAGAAGACAACCTTTCCCAGCCAAAACTCACACTTCGACAGTTTAGCAAATAATCTTTCATTTCTCAACGTTTGCAACACAATTCTCAAATGATCGGCATGCTCAGTCATACTCTTGGAATACACCAAAATATCATCGATAAAAACAATAACAAACTCATCTAAATACATCTGAAAGACACAGTTCATCAATCCCATGAATACCGCTGGAGCATTCGTTAAACCAAAAGGCATGACAACAAATTCACAATGTCCATACCTGGTTCGGAATGTTGTTTTCGGTATGTCAACATCTCGTACTCGCAGCTGGTGATATCCTGATCTCAAATCAATCTTTGAATAGACGGAAGATCCCTGCAACTGATCAAATAAATCATCGATACGAGGCAATGGATATTTGTTCTTTACCGTCGCCTTGTTCAGTTGCTGGTAGTCAATACACAATCTCATCGAACCATCTTTCTTTCGTACAAAAAGTACTGGTGCGCCCCAAGGAGATACACTAGGTCTGAATATCCCTTGGCCAGAAGATCTTCTAATTGTGCTTTCAGTTCTTTCAATTCTATCGGCGCCATCCTATACGTAGCTTGAGATATAGGAACGGTACCTGGCACAAGATCTATGCTGAAATCTATATCTCGGGGTGGGGGTAACCCTGGGATCTCATCTGGAAATACATCTGCAAACTCCCGTACTACTGGCAAATCTGCCAATGTCGGGCTCGATTTCTGTAGATCTACAGAATAGACAAGGAACCCTTCTGCTCCTTTCTGCAACAATCTACTCATAATCAGAGCAGACACTAAGGGAATCCGAGATCTGGAACCCTTATCGTAGAATTTTCATTCTTCTGTCATTTCAGGTCTGAATCTGACAATATTGTGAAAACAGTCTACGGTGGCTCTGTACTTAGTTAACATGTCAATCCCGACAATACAATCAAAATCAGATAAGCCAAGTACAACACAGTATAAATCAATCTCATTCCCCTCAAACTGTAGTCTACAATGTCTAACTGAAGTCACAGATATCAGACCACTTCCCAACGGAGAAGAAATAGACACTACAGTAGACAATGACTCGACAGGCAATGCATATGTCAATGCAAAATGTTCATAGATGAATGTATGGGATGCACCTGTGTCTATCAACACATATGCAGGATAACCGCAAATAAAACAGTTACCTGCAATCACATCGTCTGGCGCATCCTAGGCCAGTTCCTCTGTCAGTGCGAACACTCGAGCCTGCTGTCTGGGAGGTTGGCTTCCTGTCTGGCCACCTCTGGCTCGGAACTGGGTCTGTGTAGGTGGCGGCTGGAAGGAATGAACAGATGATGCTTGCCGCTCAGGCTGAGATACTGAACCAGATGCTCCTATACTCTGAGCTTGATGTTCACCTCTCTGGGGACAGACTCTGGCAAAGTGCCCCGGCTGTCTACAAATATTACATCGGCCCGTGACTCCCTGACACTGCTCAGTGGCATGCCTGCCTCCACAAGAACTACAGTAAACACCTGTAGACTCTAAACTCTGGCCAGGACCTCTCTGTCTTGACCCACTGGAGCTCGACGAACTGCTCCTTGATCTCTTGAACTGCTTGCCTCTAGCTTTCAAAGAATCTTTCTTGCCACTACTACTGCTTCCACTATCAAATCGAGGAGGAGGTACTGAAAACTGGGCAGCGGGCTGTGGCTGTCTCTGACTCTGTATACTATAGGAAGCTCCTCGCTGCCTAATCAAGCCAGCCTCTGCTCCTTTCGCTATGTTCAGTGCATCAGAAAAAGTGTTGGGTCGCCCCGTGTTCACCAAAGTAAAAATATCAGGGTTTAAACCATTGATGAACTGGTCCGCGACCGCTTCGTCATTTCCTGCCACATGTGGGGCAAATCGGAGCAAGGAAGAAAATTTGGCGACATACTCTTCTATGTTCCACTGTCCCTGTCTCAAGTTGGCAAATTCTGCCCCTTTGTCTTTTCGATAGGAGACTGGAAAGAAACGCTGATAAAATTCATCTTTAAATACCTTCCAAGTAATATCGATCCCTCGATGCTCCAATGCTCTTTTCGTGGTAAGCCAGCAACTCTTTGCCACTTCTTGCAACTGATGCCCAATAAGTTTCACTCTTCGTTCATCTGTACATGCAAGAGATTCAAATAACATCTCTATATCGTCTAGCCAGCTCTCACAATCCACTGCAGTCTCCGTGCCCTTAAAAGTCGGGGGATGGAATGACTGAAACCTCTTCAATAACGTCTTCATAGGTGTAGCGGTTACATCCATCTGAGTACCTGACGTACTACCTTGTTCTGGCACTTGACCTGCAGCTGGTTGTGGTATTCTTCTAGGCGGCATATCTGATTATCAACAAGATTAGTACACAATCTATACAAGCTGTCTCAGCCCTTCTCTGATCATATACCTCTGATCCAAAATCGGTTCTGATTCAGTCTTTACAAATACATGCTGCAATCAACTCAGATAACAATACAACATGTAATAGGGAAAGCAATAAATCATGCTAGCATATCAAAAGCAAGGAAGATGACTCGATCTACCCCGCTCATTCTATTCTATCTCAGTCTACAGAACATACTGCTCTGATACCACCTGTTGTCCCGGGCTCTAACTCGATTCTGTTTGGGATTTATTGGATATTTTCTAAAAATTGCGGGTCAAAATTTTTTGCTTTTTAACATTAATTCAAATGTATATAAATCATACATAAGCAACAACTATATTTCATTCAAACATAAATAGAAAAAAGTCTTGTTCTATTTTCATAATACAAACTAGTGTTCACTACCAACTACAATTCATATATAGTACATTTCTAGTAAAAACCACTAGTAATCTTCTGCGCCGAAGTCACCACTCTGTCAATCTCTGATCCTCGTCGAGACCCAGATCCTGTCCCACCTGTTGCCATGCACACATACAGACACAACAACAGCCGGAAACTCCGGTGAGAACGAATCCCAGTATAAAACATGTTATACATGCATATACGCAATATAAATCATGAAGTACACTAACATGAATAAAATCAATAGCAATGGGTTCCATAATCTATGAAACCAAAGCAATATAAACATGCAACTCAAATCAATTCATATCTTGACTCGACTCGAACTCTAACTCTAGGGATCCCGGTGTGAATAAGACGTCACTGTCTGTCACCTACCTTCCCAATCGGGGTAACGGTACGTCTTATTCCTAGATTTCGGTCATGTTTTTATCGAATGTCTACAATCGGAGGAAGTCTGCTCCTATGCGTCGATACTGTAAAGCCCCGAAAATTTAAAGGTCCACGCGAACCACATGCATGCAATTATTTAATTCACTTGTAATTTGATTAAATTTTTTAATTGCATTAATTAAATATGTTGTGCATATTTACATGTTTAAAATATATTTTTCTACATTGTTGCATTAAAATTAATTTTTAAAAGGTTATTCGAGTTGCGATCGAGGAACGGGGACCGAGGGCTGAAAAATGTAAAATGTTTTTAACTGATTATTTTTAATTATTTAAAATATGGTCGATGCTTTTTAAGTATTTTTGAAAATAAGGGGTTTTGAGGTGATTTTATACGCCGGGACTTAAATTTTATAGGTGATGGTTTTTCAACTAAAATACGAACTTTTTGGCAATCCGACTAATAAATTCACATGTTTAATTAATCAAAACTTTGGTTAATATTTTATTTAAATCCTAATTTAACTAATGGGCTTGAATTTTGGGGCTTAAAAGGCATAAAGCTTACTTAGTGGATAGATTAGTATTTAAAGTGCAAAAAAATCACAAAACCCTACACTTGCTACTCAAACAATCGGCCACCCTAGATGAATTTGTGAAAACTCTTCCAACCACACACCATCACACACGGCACTACACACAACAACTTTTGGAGGATTTTTGAAGGTTCAAGCACAAGTTTAAGCCAAGGTGTCCCTCCGTTCTTCGTCGTCAAAGAACTTTCGTGCGTATATAACGCAAAGGCACGTTTTAATCTCCTTTTCTCATCCGTTACATCATAGTATTCTTTTATGCATGAAAAACATGAAAAACAAGTGTCACTTTATGTATTTTCGTTTTTGATCATAATATGAATTGTTAAGCAAAGTTTTTGATTCCTAAATCATGTTTTTGTACTGTGTAAAGGGCTGCCATGATTAGGAGTCAATCCGGTAGTGATTTCCACATATTAGAGTCCTAGATAATCCCCTAAACACCACCGTATTCAGGAACGCATGCTGCACGCAAGTGCTGTCACAGATTCATTGCTGCGGTTTTTGTGCAGGAAACCGGGTTCGATCAGGGCTTGAGTCAGGGCTTAGACAGGGTCTGTAAGGGGTCAGAGTGGAGTCCTAGCCATGCTAGGACTCGAGCCTTGAGGGCTGGGAGGAGTCCTTGTGAAGAAGGACTCCTACCCGAGAGCCTTTTGCAATCGCGCGCAGGTCCAGCGCTGGCAGGGATGGGCGGGGCTAGGCCTGGGGTTCCATGGCTGGGTTTGGGTGCGTCCTAGGGTCCTAGGAGAGTGCTGGAGAGGCTGGTTAGAGAGCCAAGCCATGGGTTAGAGTCTAGACACCAAATAACGAGAGGGACGTTCACGTGAAGCTCTCGGCCAGTACATGGTGGGATTTGGGGTAGCTTGTTTCATGGTTTGGGATGTTATCTTGACAAACTTAGACTCCAGTAGGGTACTTTGGCATGTTGGGCAAGTTTTGGTTTGACATGGCTCGGGAGTAACTCGTGAAAATTAAGAGATGGCTCGGGGTCGAAGTTTAGGTGTCATTTAGGGTTTTAAAAAGAAGAGAAAATTGTAAAACGGCTCACGGGGGTCGAGTCATGGTCCATAAGGGCTAAAATAATATAAAAAGACTAAATTTAGAATTTAGGAATTTTATATTAAAGTTTGGTATTTTTCGGGATTAAAACACCGTTAAAACAATTAATTAAAGATAATTGAAAAAGTCTAACATTTAAGCCAAATAAAATTAGGAAAAAATTCATGTAAGCTTAAATAATTATTTGGAACATGTTAGAGTTATGAAATCAAGGAAAAAGTCGAAAACGTAAAATGTCGAGTTTAGGGGTAAAACGGTCTTTTTACACCGGGAAATTAGTAAAAGTCATGGCAGTGCCCGAAATTCTGTTTTTATGAGAATATGATCATTTTTATGTGTTTATGAATGTTCATGATTAATTTTATGATTTTTAGATGTCTAAATGGTTTTTACGATTTTAAGAAGACATTTAAAATACATGTTGCATGCTTGGTTTCAAAATGAAAATGTAAATATTATTCACGATTTTTATAAAGTGATGTGAATGAAAAATTTTGAAGGAAGTGAAGTGATTGTTACTAATTCGTTAATAATGGCGACGTCGTGAGGGTTATGGTCTCAGTGGGAGCCCGACGATCGTGTTTCCATTATTGCGAATATGAGGTTATGAGGTTTGAGGAAGAATAGGAATATCGTGAGGGGAGAAGGCCCCAGAGGTAGCCCATTTATGGGAAAAGGTCCCAGAGGGAGTCCCGACGATCGTATTTCTATTCGATCATGCTAGGCCAAGGCTCAGTTGACCGGTGAGAGTGTCGCTGATGTCCCCGCCGCCCAGTACTGTGGTTTTATGTAGATGGATCAATCGTCATGTCATGTCATGTTGAGGAAAGTCACAATTAAGGATCTGAATTCAACAAAGGAAAAGATAAAGGAAAATGTTTATGATCATGTTAAATGTTCATGTCATGTTGAGGAAAAGTTAAGGATTTATTTATGCATGTCATGAAAATGTTTATGTTTAAAGTTTTATGCATCATGGAAATGTTTACGAAAATGTTTATGTTTATGCATCTTCATGAAAATGATATTTTAAGTACAATTATTTTTCACCGTTATATGTTGACTGTATTACGTATTACTCGTTATAAAGATTATGATGTGTTGAGTCTTTAAACTCACTAGATGTGATGGATGCAGGTGGTATTGAGGGAGGACTTGATGGGTGATTTGACTGGACTGATGGCGCACACAACCCGAGGACCAACGCTTCTACTTTTTCCGCATTATGATTTACGACTCATGATTACCGTTAAAGATTTTTAAGACTATTTATTTATGCTTTTAGAGAGATTTTTGAGAGGTTTAGTATGGGTTATACTTTTCAAATAATGTTATTAGGTTGGTAAATGTTTGACGATTTTATGCTTTAAAATATTTTCTTTCGGATTTTTAAATGGCAGTTGGATGTTTATTTTTAAAAGGATGTCAGAAATATTTTATGGTTCGGCCGATGCTAAGTGAGGTTTAAAAAAAATTCTAGTACTTTTAAAGCAATAAAAAGGACATGACGTTTCAGTTGGTATCAGAGCAATGGTTCTGTAAAGGGTTGTGCTACCATCAGCGCCGTAAAGATCAGTCGTCAAGCCTCAAACTTGTAAGTTTACATTCTTTATATGATTTTATGATGTTACCTGCATAATTATATGTTTATGTCACATGTTTAATAGTTTTATGATAAGTTATGGTTTATATGCTTGGAATTTTTATACGTGATACCATATGAAATGAAAAATAATTTTATTTTAACGCATGTTGGTTTGTGGTGGAAATGAACGATGTTGATTTTTGGGTTTTAGTATTGACCTTATACTTTTTGCGCTATAAGTTAATCGTGAATTTTATGAGTGCATTGGGACACATAGATTTTCTAAGACAATTTTTATGATTCATGGTTACTAGTCGAATTAATTTTGGGAATTAGATGTAAGGAATAATGATTTAAGGATTTGCAACGACTTTGGGAGTAAGAAAATGTATAAATTGGGATTTTTAGTTTTGATAAAAGGTAAGATTGATTATGAGAATTGATTTTTGGGTAAATAAGTTTAAATTTATTGAAATTATGTTATGGGAAACCTGTAGAAAGAAATTAAGAATGCCAAGAACTTATGAGTTAACTGTAGAAATTTTGAAATTAAGGATCAATTAGGATAATTTTTGAGGAAATTAAGAATTTATTTTGCAAACATTAAAGAAATTGTGGACTAATTTAGCAATAAGCGATAATTTGAATGGGTTAAATAGTAAAATTTTTGAGGATTTAGACTTTTTAAGAATATGTGAAACCTTGAGATATCATGGTTATAGTGTTATAAGGAATGTTGATCAAGGATTTTTAAAACTGAATAAATATTACGTTTGAAAATTTAACCGTTAGTAGATGCATTTGGGATTTTAAGATCGAAATTTGATAAGTTGATGAACATTTTGGGTATAAAATAAGGAAAGTAATATACGATAAGCATGATTATTCATCTTTTAATATTGGGAATTGTAAGAAAAATTGAAATTCGAGATTATAATAGTAATAGCACTAAGTCATTTGGGTCTTTTAAGTTGCGAGTTGAAAATAAGGATTTAGAAAGAAAATTTAATTGGGATCAAGGAAACGTAATAACATTCTAGAACTTAAGTTTTATTAGAGTAGCGCAGCGGAAGAATGGATTTTTGGGATACTAGAACTAAGTCTAAACTTTGGGTTATTAAGGATAAACAAATTTCGAGGACGAAATTCAATTTAAGGGGGGAAGATTGTAACGTCCCGAAAATTTAAAGGTCCACGCGAACCACATGCATGCAATTATTTAATTCTCTTGTAATTTGATTAAATTTTTTAATTGCATTAATTAAATATGTTGTGCATATTTACATGTTTAAAATATATTTTTCTACATTGTTGCATTAAAATTAATTTTTAAAAGGTTATTCGAGTTGCGATCGAGGAACGGGGACAGAGGGCTGAAAAATGTAAAATGTTTTTAACTGATTATTTTTAATTATTTAAAATATGGTCGATGCTTTTTAAGTTTTTTTGAAAATAAGGGGTTTTGAGATGATTTTATACGTCGGGACTTAAATTTTATAGGTGATGGTTTTTCAACTAAAATACGAATTTTTTGGCAACCCGGATAATAAATTCACATGTTTAATTAATCAAAACTTTGGTTAATATTTTATTTAAATCCTTATTTAACTAATGAGCTTGAATTTTGGGGCTTAATAGGCCTAAAGCCTACTTAGTGGATAGATTAGTATTTAAAGTGCAAAAAAATCACAAAACCCTACACTTGCTACCCAAACAATCTGCCACCCTAGATTAATTTGTGAAAACTCTTCCAACCACACACCAACACACACGGCACTACACACACAACTTTTGGAGGATTTTTGAAGGTTCAAGCACAAGTTTCAGCCAATGTGTCCCTCCGTTCTTCGTCGTCAACGAACTTTCGTGCGTATATAACGCAAAGGCACGTTTTAATCTCCTTTTCTCATCCGTTACATCATAGTATTCTTTTATGCATGAAAAACATGAAAAACAAGTGTCACTTTATGTGACACCCTGACCCGTAACATTAAAAATAATACAGCGGAAATCAAATTTTCTTTTAAAATATGGAAGGAGTTTCAAAATACATTTCATAAAAATGTTTACAAAATAAATACATGATCATTCAAATGATATACAAAATACAAAATAATCATTCTTATGATCATGTCCCAAAATGATACAAAATAATCTTCCTTCCAACGGTGTATGCATATGACCCCCATCCACGATCACTGTCCTGGTCGGTCACTCTTATCTGCATCACATGAAAATAACTGAAATGAGAATAAATCTCAGCAAGTGGAACTCTAACATAGCAATGATACAATATACTCTGTAAAACATGACTTTGAAATCATAAATACCATCAACTCTGAAACATGAATAATATAGCAATAACTGTAGCAATAGCAATAGCAATAGATAGCAATACGATGGTATTTCTCTTTTCTCTGGTTGGATTGATATCAATAGTATCTCTGTCTGTGGTTGCAAATATCCCATCGATATAAATCGATAACTGTGAGGGATAAAAGCCTATGGTCGATGATCATCTAATTGCATGCAATGCTCTGACTATGATAAATCAATCCAATAAAACATTTGAACTCTGAATAGTATTTAAAGCCGTCGTTTCGAAATCTCTATCTTTTGTATTCCCTTTTTAACAATAGTGAGACATACACTGCCTCCAATAGATAATCAATGAAATCAATACATAACAATGGATCAATAGAAGGGAATAACACTTTGAAACCTTTAAAACACAATACATATAACATCATGTGAGCAAAAAGGATGAAATTCCACTTACAACCAATAGAACACCTTCAAACTATACTCTTGGTACACCACCTACAACAATAATCCATAAACAACACCAAAATCAACTCTATATCCAAAAATACAAGTCAAATATCCCATTAAACCAACAATAACAACACCCTATAACAACTCATCTCCAAAAACCATGCTAGAATCGCACCAAAAACTTACCTAAGCTTCCTTATACCACGGAGAACGTCGATCTCAAGTCGTAAATCCAAATAACTCCAAGAATCAAAGGTAGGAAGCAAAAGAAATGGAGGAAAACCCTTGGTAGATGAGAGGAAATCTCGAAAAAGGTAGATAGGATAGGATAAGATATGGCCAACAACTCCAAAAAGTAGCTAGATAACTCACCCATACTTACACCGCGGGTGCGGTCACACAAGCACCGCGGGTGCGCTATGCCTTCGGCCAACCAAAATAAATCCCATGCACAAACACCGCGGGTGCGGTGCTGCTAATACCGCGGGTGCGGTGATGCCACGGCCTTCAAATTCCAAAATGATGAATAGTATACCGCGGGGGCACTCCTCTAAGAGCGCGGGTGCACTCAAGCCACGGCAATGAACAGTACTAGATCAACTAAAATCGATCCGAAACGCTGAAACGAACAATCAACACCAACTAACACCTCAATAAAATAATAACCAATAATACTATAGCCCAAAACACAACTCTAAACATCTAATCACATAACCCAAATAACATACAAAACTTAAATCGTACCGTACACCGGGCTCGGCTATTACACTTTATGTATTTTTGTTTTTGATCATAATATGAATTGTTAAGCAAAGTTTTTGATTCCTAAATCATGTTTTTGTACTGTGTAAAGTGCGGCCATGATTAGGAGTCAATCCGGTAGTGATTTCCACATATTAGAGTCCTAAATAATCCCCTAAACACCACCGTATTCAGGAACGCATGCTGCACGCAAGTGCTGTCACAGATTCATGGCTGCGGTTTTTGTGCAGGAGGGCCGGGTTCGATCAGGGCTTGAGTCAGGGCTTAGCCAGGGTCTGTAAGGGGTCAGAGTGGAGTCCTAGCCATGCTAGGACTCGAGCCTTGAGGGCTGGGAGGAGTCTTTGTGAAGAAAGACTCCTACCCGAGAGCCCTTTGCAATCGCGCGTAGGTCCAGCGCTGGCAGGGATGGGCGGGGCTAGGCCTGGGGTTCCATGGCTGGGTAGGGGTGCGTCCTAGGGTCCTAGGAGAGTGCTGGAGAGGCTGGTTAGAGAGCCAAGCCATGGGTTAGAGTCTAGACACCAAATAACGAAAGGGACATTCACGTGAAGCTCTTGGCCAGTACATGGTGGGATTTGGGGTAGCTTGTTTCATGGTTTGGGATGTTATCTTGACAAACTTAGAGTCCATAGGGTACTTTGGCATGTTGGGCAAGTTTTGTTTCGACATGGCTCGGGAGTAACTCGTGAAAATTAAGAGATGGCTCGGGGTCGAAGTTTAGGTGTCATTTAGGGTTTTAAAAAGAAGAGAAAATTGGAAAACGGCTCACGGGGGTCGAGTCGTGGTCCATAAGGGCTAAAATAATATAAAAAGACTAAATTTAGAATTTAGGAATTTTATATTAAAGTTTGGTATTTTTCGGGATTAAAACACCGTTAAAACAATTAATTAAAGATAAATGAAAAAGTCTAACATTTAAGCCAAATAAAATTACGAAAAAATTCGTGTAAGTTTAAATAATTATTTGGGACATGTTAGAGTCATGAAATCAAGGAAAAAGTCGAAAACGTAAAATGTCGAGTCAGGGGTAAAACGGTCTTTTTACACCGGGAAATTAGTAAAGGTCATGGCAGTGCCCGGAATTCTGTTTTTATGAAAATATGATCATTTTATTTTTTATGAATTTTCATGATTAATTTTATGATTTTTAGATGTCTAAATGATTTTTACGATTTTAAGAAGACATTTAAAATACATGTTGCATGCTTGGTTTCAAAATGAAAATGTAAATATTATTCAGGATTTTTATAAAGTGATGTGAATAAAAAATTTTGAAGGAAGTGAAGTGATTGTGACTAATTCGTTAATAATGGCGACGTCGTGAAGGTTATGGTCCCAGTGGGAGCCCGACGATCGTGTTTCCATTATTGCGAATATGAGGTTATGAGGTTTGAGGAAGAATAGGAATATCGTGAGGGGAGAAGGCCCCAGAGGGAGCCCATTTATGGGAAAAGGCCCCAGAGGGAGCTCCGACGATCGTATTTCTATTCGATCATGTTAGGCCAATGCTCAGTTGATCGGTGAGAGTGTCGCTGATGTCCCAGCCGTTCAGTACTGTGGTTTTATGTAGATGGATCCATTGTCATGTCATGTCATGTCATGTTGAGGAAAGTCACAATTAACGAAATGAATTCAACAAAGAAAAAGATAAAGGAAAATGTTTATGATCATGTTAAATGTTCATGTCATGTTGAGGAAAAGTTAAGGATTTATTTATGCATGTCATGAAAATGTTTATGTTTAAAGTTTTATGTATCATGGAAATGTTTACGGAAATGTTTATGTTTATGCATCTTCATGAAAATGATATTTTAAGTACAATTATTTTTCACCGTTATATGTTGACTGTATTACGTATTACTCGTTATAAAGATTATGGTGTGTTGAGTCTTTAGACTCACTAGGTGTGATGGATGCAGGTGGTATTGAGGGAGGACTTGATGGGTGATTTGACTGGACTGATGGCGCACACAACCCGAGGACCAACGCTTCTACTTTTTCCGCATTATGATTTACGACTCATGATTTACGTTAAAGATTTTTAAGACTATTTATTTATGCTTTTTGAGAGATTTTTGAGAGGTTTAGTATGGGTTATACTTTTCAAATAATGTTATTAGGTTGGTAAAATTTTTGACGATTTTATGCTTTAAAATATTTTCTTTTGGATTTTTAAATGGCAGTTGGATGTTTATTTTTAAAATGATGTCAGAAGTATTTTATGGTTCGGCAGATGCTAAGTGAGGTTTAAAAAAAAATTCTAGTACTTTTAAAGCAATAAAAAGGACATGACGTTTCAGTTGGTATCAGAGCAATGGTTCTGTAAAGGGTTGTGCTACCATCAGCGCCGGGAAGATCAGTCGTCAAGCCTCAAACTTGTAAGTTTACATGCTTTATATGATTTTATGATGTTACCTTCTTAATTATATGGATTATATATTTACGTCGCATGTTTAATAGTTTTATGATAAGTTATGATTTATATGCTTGGAATTTTTATACGTGATACGATATAAAATGAAAAATTATTTTATTTTAACGCATGTTGGTTTGTGGTGGAAATGAACGATGTTGATTTTTGGGTTTTAGCATTGATGTTATACTTTTTGCGCTATAAGTTAATCGTGAATTTTATTAGTTCTTTGGGACACGTAGATTTTCTAAGAAAATTTTTATGATTCATGGTTACTAGTCGAATTAATTTTTGGGAATTAGATGTAAGCAATAATGATTTAAGGATTTGCAACAACTTTGGGAGTAAGAAAATGTATAAGCGATAATTTGAATGAGTTAAATAGTAAAAATTTTGAGGATTTAGACTTTTTAAGAATATATGAAACCTTGGGATATCATGGTTATAGTGTTATAAGGAATGTTGGTCAAGGATTTTTAAGATTGAATAAATATTAAGCTTGAAAATTTAACCATTAGTAGATGCATTTGGGATTTTCAGATCGAAATTTGATAAGTTGATGAACATTTTGAGTATAAAATAAGGAAAGTAATATACGATAAGCGTGATTATTCATCTTTTAATATTGGGAATTGTAAGCAAAATTGAAATTCGAGGTTATAATAGTAATAACACTAAGTCATTTGGGTCTTTTAAGTTGCGAGTTGAAAATAAAGATTTAGAAGGAAAATTTAATTGGGATGAAGGAAACGTAATGACATTCTAGAACTTAAGTTTTATTAGAGTAGCGCAGCGGAAGAGTGGATTTTTGGGATATTAGAACTAAGTCTAAACTTTGGGTTATTAAGGATAAGCAAATTTCGAGGACGAAATTCAATTTAAGGGGTGAAGATTGTAACGCCCTGAAAATTTAAAGGTCCACGCGAACCACATGCATGCAATTATTTAATTCTCTTGTAATTTGATTAAATTTTTAATTGTATTAATTAAATATGTTGTGCATATTTACATGTTTAAAATATATTTTTCTACATTGTTGCATTAAAATTAATTTTAAAAGGTTATTCGAGTTGCGATCGAGGAACGGGGACCGAGTGCTGAAAAATGTAAAATGTTTTTAACTGATTATTTTTAATTATTTAAAATATGGCCGATGCTTTTTAAATATTTTTGAAAATAAGGGGTTTTGAGGTGATTTTATACGCCGGGACTTAAATTTTATAGGTGATGGTTTTTCAACTAAAATACGAACGTTTTGCCAATCCGGCTAATAAATTCACATGTTTAATTAATCAATACTTTGGTTAATATTTTATTTAAATCCTAATTTAACTAATGGGATTGAATTTTGGGGCTTAATAGGCCTAAAGCCTACTTAGTGGATAGATTAGTATTTAAAGTGCAAAAAAAATCACAAAACCCTACACTTGCTACTCAAACAATCAGCCACCCTAGATTAATTTGTGAAAACTCTTCCAACCACACACCATCACACACGGCACTACACACACACAACTTTTGGAGGATTTTTGAAGGTTCAAGCACAAGTTTGAGCCAAGGTGTCCCTCCGTTCTTCGTCGTCAACGAACTTTCGTGCGTATATAACGCAAAGGCACGCTTTAATCTCCTTTTCACATCCGTTACATCATAGTATCTTTTATGCATGAAAAACATGAAAAACAAGTGTCACTTTATGTATTTTCGTTTTTTATCATAATATGAATTGTTAAGCAAAGTTTTTGATTCCTAAATCATGTTTTTGTACTGTGTAAAGGGCTGCCATGATTAGGAGTCAATCCGGTAGTGATTTCCACATATTAGAGTCCTAGATAATCCCCTAAACACCACCGTATTCAGGAACGCATGCTGCACGCAAGTGCTGGCACAGATTCATGGCTGTGGGTTTTGTGCAGGAAGGCTGGGTTCGATCAGGTCTTGAGTCAAGGCTTAGCCAGGGTCTGTAAGGGGTCAGAGTGGAGTCCTAGCCATGCTAGGACTCGAGCCTTGAGGGCTGGGAGGAATCCTTATGAAGAAGGACTCCTACCCGAGAGCCCTTTGCAATCGCGCGCAGGTCCAGCGCTGGCAGGGATGGGCGGGGCTAGGCCTGGGGTTCCATGGCTGGGTCGTGGTGCGTCCTAGGGTCCTAGGAGAGTGCTGGAGAGGCTGGTTAGAGAGCCAAGCCATGGGTTAGAGTCTAGACACCAAATAACGAGAGGGACATTCACGTGAAGCTCTCGGCCAGTACATGGTGGGATTTGGGGTAGCTTGTTTCATGGTTTGGGATGTTATCTTGACAAACTTAGAGTCCAGTAGGGTACTGTGGCATGGTTGGCAAGTTTTGGTTCGACATGGCTCGGGAGTAACTCGTGAAAATTAAGAGATGGCTCGGGGTCGAAGTTTAGGTGTCATTTAGGGTTTTAAAAAGAAGAGAAAATCGGAAAACGGCTCACGGGGGTCGAGTCGTGGTCCATAAGGGCTAAAATAATATAAAAAGACTAAATTTAGAATTTAGGAATTTTATATTAAAGTTTGGTATTTTTCGGGATTAAAACACCGTTAAAACAATTAATTAAAGATAAATGAAAAAGTCTAACATTTACGCCAAATAAAATTACGAAAAATACTTGTTGGAACCGAGCTTGGCAAGGGAGGCAACCGGCCTAGGGTTTTATAGGGCTTATCATGGGAGGAAGGTTATAGCTAGGGGGCTTGTCTCCATGCGGCTCGGCCGGGCTTCGTCAGGGGCCGGTGCTGGATATGGTTTAGAGTTAGGAAGAGTCCTAGAGGGAAGAGTACTCAAGTGCAAGTACCCTTCCCATGCACGCATAGGTGCGGTTGCTGAAGGTATGGCTTGCATCTTGGTTGGGGCTGGTTAGGCAAGTCCAGTAGTTGGGTCTAGGGCAGATGGCAAAGGGTTGGGACAAGGCCTGGTGCAGCCAGGGTTCATGGTGGCTCGATAGATAAAGGGTCGCGACTCTAAGGAATAAGGATATAGGGCTTGGGGTCGTGTGCAGGGACTTCTCGCGTGGGCTAGGCTGATGCGTGGTCCAGGTGGAGTCCAAGAGGTTTAGGCTTAGGTCTGGTCAAGGGTGGCTCGGTCATGGCTCGAGGGAATTGGGTCGTGGCTTGGTGTAGAACTTAGGGTTCAAATGTTTGGGGTTTATATTGGTATGGGCTCGAACCGTGGTCCACAGGGTTGGCTCATGGGTCACGGAAGTGTTTTAGGAAGGAAAAGTTCATGTTTAAAGTTGGGAAAGAAAATATTAAATTTTGAATTAATTCATAATTTAAACGTTTCACAGTTTAGTAATTAAGAAATTAAATCAAAAAGCTTGAGTTTACATTAAATACAAATATTAAAAGTCAAATTTAAGCTTAAATAATTATTTGAGATATTTTTGAGTCAATAAAAGTTAAAACCTCAAGTAGATAAATTTAGGGTTCAGGGGCAAAACAGTCATTTTACACATGGGTAGTACAAAGATTGTTGGCAGTGTCCCGAAGAATCATAGTGCATGCCAAATGATACTTTAAAACCTTTGTGATGGAAATATGAGATTTTATTATTTTATGGTAAACCTGTGCAATTTTACTGTTAAAAATGCTATTTTACAAATTTGGAAATGACACGACATTTTATGATTAAAAAGAAAAGAAAAATATTTTTGAAAGATGTGAATTGACTGTGATAAAAAGGATATGATATATGATTTTTGGAAATATCGCGAGGGAGAATGTCCTAGAGGGAACTCGTTTACGGGTGAAGGCTCCAGAGCGAGACCAATGATCGTATTTCCATTTTACGTCAGTGCCTAGTGCCCGTCTCCATGCGCAATGGTGAGTTAAAACTGATCAGTCGACCAAAAGATACAGCTAGTCACTTTCAAGGATCAAAATTCACCCAAAATGATAAATGATTGAATCCTTTAAGATTTGACGATTTATGATTAAATTTTTCTTACAAATTTATGCGAGCTTATTTTGAATAAAAGTATGATTTTAATGCATGTGCTTGTATATGTATTATTTGTTACTCATGTTTAGAATGTGCTGAGTCATCAGACTCACAAGATTTGAATGTTGCAGATGAGGATGAGGGAAGCGCTGACGTTTGAGTGGATCGAAGCCGACAGTACACTCCCGATAGACACTTATTTTCCGCATTAGATTGATAATCGATGTTTTGAAATAAATATTTTGATAATGATTTATCATATATTTTTATGCTTTATTTTGAAGTTAGTTTTGATCATGTTAAAATATTGAAGTTGGATTTTGTTAATTGACGATTTAGGGATTTTATGCACTTGATATTTTAAATGTTAAATTAAGTTTTTGGTTATGAAAATGTTGAAATAATTTAAATGTGAAGTTTGAATTTTATGCTTCAAAAAAATAGTAGGATTTTAACGTTAAAAATTAATAAGTTTCATAAGCCTACAAAATATAAGATACAATCCTAACCGCGATATCACACTCGTGGGGCACAAGTTGGAATTTGTAGAACCAACAAGCAAATTAAATAGAGGGGGGGGGGGGGGGGGGGGGGGGGGGGGGGTGGTGGAAGTTATTGCACGGGGCTGAGACATATTAGTATGATCTTATTTCTTGAAACAAATATGATTTAATCGTGTTTTCACACTTGATATTTTAGATTTATGATCTCCTTTTTATATCATTTTTAAATAAAACACATTTTAAATAATAATTGTAATTATTATATGATTGATATTCGTAACTTTGTGAGAATAAGGTCAAAATAGACAGTCAAAGCACATGGCGGAAAAAAGACTGATTAAGAAATTCGAACAAAAACAGAACAAACAAAATTAAGTTCATTAAATAATTGCGTGATAATAATAATAATAATAATAATAATAATAATAATAATAATAATAATAATAATAATAATGATAAGGGATGAAATCCTGTAATATAGATATTATAAAAAGTGTGTTACATCTAATAAAATTAATCGAAGGAACTTAATAACAGAAATAAGTGCAATAATTTAGGATAGATAGTTTGTGAATAAAAATATAGAGAAGACATCCACTTCATAATTCTAATTAATGTATCTTAAATAATTTAAATAGAAGAATATTAAGAATAAATAACAATAAAATTTAAAACTTATTCCGATTATATTGGAAAAAACTGAGGAAATTAATCAAAGTCCTACTTTGAAACCTCATGTATGGATTTTTTTCATGCGATTAAATTATGGAGGTTGGACTACATTAATTGCTCATGTTGAGAGAGATTGTACCATGACATTTCAACAATTGTACGATTTAAATATTTGAATTACACAATTTTTGGTAAAACAAAAAATGTTCGTTCTTATAATTAATATTAGAGTCAATGTTATAAGTTTGATTATCATGGATTGTAATGAGTAAAATTATTGAAAGATGGATTATTGTGATGCAATAATTGCTCATGTTGGGAAGATCAAACTGTGTCATTTGGGAAAATTGTATATTTTAGAATATTTGAGTTGCATCATTATTATCAACTATAATTTTTTGTAAAATGAAAATTGTTCGGTCCTACAATGGAATTAACGATAATCCAGGCCATGATGACCATCTGTGTTACAATTGTGTAAGGGCAAATTACATTTTTTGTCATTTATATTTGTCTATTTGCAATTTTGGTTATCTATATTGTAAAATTCTAGTCTTACTTCGGTATTTTTTTATTTTGGAAACTTTTTTTTCCCTACATAGCGCAGATGTGACGCCAATGCGACGTTGGTGTGGAGCTGACGTGTATATGACATATCAGAATCCCTGATAAAAAATAAATAAAATTGAAAAAAATCGAAAGATACATGACTGACAATAATATTTGATAACATAAATCACAAAATTCCTAAAAAAGCAAACATTTGAGACCTAAAATGCAATTTCCCTATTTTTCATTGTTTCAAGCCTATATTAGATATAATTACCACAAAATTGTGATATAATTTAGGATATGTGTGGGAATATTTTATGTTCGCAATCTTGATTTTGATGTTAACAAAACTTGTTGTTTTGTTTCTAACATATTTATCTAAGTACGCATAAAGCTGAAACCGATCAGGCTTTGAACTGATCCGCTATCGAGACGCAAACTGAAAATACCAACTGATTGCCCAAACTAAACCAGTCCAACTGATATATCAAAGATCAGTTCAGCTGATAGGTGGTTCAGCAGAAGACTTTCAGAAGCCCGGCCAACTCATGAAGAGCCCAGCAGACCAGTTCAACTGAATCAGTGAAAGCAGTTCAGCTTACGAGCCAACTGATTTCACCACACCAGTTCAGAGTATCAGTTGGGAGCCGACCAGTATGCAGAACACGACAAGCTTACCTAAGTGGAATCCAGCTGTGCACAATTGTATAAAAGCAATTGTGCGATCAAAGGACAATAATTAATGTTGCAGCAGATCTTAAAGTCGAAACGTTCCAGAATGACTGTCAGAAAAGACAAGACACAAATTTCGGGGAACATATTCAAACTGCAACGAACATATTTGATGAGTCTTGATGTACGATCACATTGTCTCTATAAATACAAGATCAAGACCATCAACAAAAGTGTGTGAAGAACATAAGGAACTGTGTGGAAATAAAAGGGTGTGAAAAAACAATTGTGCATATCAGCTTACAAGAAACAACCAACCCAAATTAGAGGGAACACTTCAACGTGTTATCAGCTTAATATTAGAAGTACAATTCCCTCAATGTGTGATAACACTTTCGTGTTGTATTCATATATCAGTTCTCACACACGCACACACACCATCACTCACACTTACACAGAGAATAAGAGTGTATTGAAAAGCTGGGCGAGTCTTGAACAAAAACAATAAACTTGTGTATGTAGTCATTGAAACATAGACGTTAAACAAGTGTTGGATGGAAATGTGCTGCCTTCAGTCTAGACTAGGAGTTCAGTTAGGCAGTAGCGTAAGTCATAAGTTGAGTGGGTTTGTACAAGGTGAAGGATCGAGTGTGCTAGTGCCTTTGAAGGTATTTCAAACACTATATTCTCCAATGAGCTACAATAGCTCATGTTCTAAGAATGCTAACAATGATGAATTAAATCGAGTTTGATTTAAAACCAAGCGGAAAAAACTTGAAGTAATTCATCGTGAAGAAGACTGTTATATTAGAAAACATTTTAATTCATGTAAACTGAATAACCGAAAAAGGGTAGATTAGTTTTTGCATTCATAAGTTCAGTTATGGTGACAACTGAACTGATGGATACTCTAACTGATCCAAACAATTTGATAACATCAGTTAATCAGTTAAATATACAAGATATGTTTATGGATGTTCGGAGACTTCAACTATTCATATGTCACCTACCACCTCGGTAGGATCCAGTAGAAGACTTTGATTTATACAACACTTTGTACAAGCTCACTCAGCTAGGACTTACACTACTGCCTAAACTGAACTCCTAGCTACGACTGAAGGCACCACCTTCTAGCCAACACTTCTTTAACGTCTATGTGTCAAAGACTACACACACAAGTTTAACGTCTTTGTACAAGACTTTATTGAGTGGTTGAGAGTGTTTGTGTGTGAGAACTGAACAAGGATGTTCTCACATTCTGAGGGAAATAAGCTTCTAAAGTAAGCATATAACACGTTAAAGTGTCCCTCTGAGCTGATTGCTTCGGAAAGCAGATGTGCAATGTGCGTGCCCTTCTTTTCTCTCTTGTTTGCGTTGAAGCTTTTTGTTTTTGTATATAGTTCTTCCTATCAAGTCTTCACTGATATTCTCTTTATATAGGCAGTAAAACTGAACGTACAGTGAGACTCATTTATTGTATCCGTTGCATCTTGAAT
Organism: Primulina eburnea; assembly: GCF_022965805.1. Taxonomy (NCBI): domain Eukaryota; kingdom Viridiplantae; phylum Streptophyta; class Magnoliopsida; order Lamiales; family Gesneriaceae; genus Primulina; species Primulina eburnea. The sequence goes on from NC_133115.1 coordinate 13,996,314, forward strand.
TCGTTTATTGGACTTTTTGTCTCGACTTTCCGACTGCCCTTCTGAAATGTTTTGTCTTTAATGCTCTCATGCAACATCCATCTTGAATTCACTTTCAAATTCACGCACAGTTGGAATCCACTGAAAGAGTTTGTCTTCATCTACAACTGAAAGATTCTTACTGATGCTCCGAATTGGTCAGCTGAACTGATCTTCAGTTGGACTGGTGAAATCAGTTGACTCGTCAGTGGAACTGATTTCACTCTCGTTCAGTTAAACTGATCAGCTGGGTTTCTTCATCAGCACTCCTTCAGCTGGCCAGGCTTCTGAGGTTCTCCTGCTGAACCACCTATCAACTGGACAATCAGTTGGACTGCTCAATTGACGTAACAGTTAGAATGATTCAGTTTGTGCGATCAGTTAGGTCTTCAACTTGCGATGTAAACAGCTCGTGAATGATCCTAGATTCTGCACACTAAGGTAGATTATTAGTAATACAAACTAACAAGTTTTGTTAACATCAAAATCAAGATTGCGAAATTGAAAGTTCCAACAATCTCCCTCTTTTTTATGATTATAAAAACTTGAGCAGTTAAGCGCAATATATTCAGTTCAAGGGTTAGTACATTCAAACATCGTTAAAAGCTCCTCCTTTATAACTGAATTTAAAGAAGTTTTGAAAAAAAAAAAAAAAACTCCCCCTCCAAAACTAAATTGAAAACCTTTTAAGAGAGATAAACAAAATTAAGAAAATACTTTTCAGTTGATGAAAAAAGAAGATACAACAAACTTAGTGAAACCATTGTACATATTTCAAGAGATCTGCTGATGATTATATCATTTTGTTGTTGTATGTAGACGATATGTTGGTTGCAGGCCCCAGTAAAGACTATGTTAACTTCAAGTTATCATCTGATATGTGTAACTCAATCTCGACCTCTCTTCCTGTTAACTTCACGTTATCATCTGATATTTGTCTTAGAATTGAAGAAGAGAGTATGGAGATGTCTCGAGTACCATATGCATCAGCAGTGGGAAGTTTGATATTCTTCATGATCTGTACAAGGTCGGACATTGCTCAAGCAGTGGGAGCAGTTAGTCGGTATATGGTGAAGCCTGGAAGAGAGCATCGTAGTATTGTTAAGAGGATCCTTATGTACATTAATGGTACCTCAAATGCTGCATTATGTTATGGAGGATCGGAATTTACACTCATGATCTATATCAATTCAGAATATGAAGGTGATCCTGAAATCTATTATTGATTATGTGTCTACACTTGCAGGAAGATGAGTTTCAAAACTGCAAATGGTTGTGGCATTATCTAAAACGGAGGCAGATTATATGACAGATGCTCAAGCTTGCAAGGCAGCGATATGAATTAAAAGGTTATTGGAAGATATCATACACAAACAAGAGAAAGTTCATTTGTTTGTGACAGTCATGTTGCCTTGCACATCGCAAATAATCCAATTTTTCATTCCAAGACTGTGGGGACCCAAACCTAATTCATTTTCTTAATCATTATTATGATTTAATATAACAATTAAGTAATGTGGGACATAAATTTTTTTTTATAAATTACACGAGTGTGCAACAAATGAAATAAATCTTATTTCATTTACAAGATCAATATCCAGATCTAAGGTACACGTCTAGTACAAAAGTGATTCATCATAACTACTGTTTATTCACTACATGTCAGGTGATGAAACAGATCTACTTCTAAGTCCGGATCTCCACGCTAAACTTGAATCTCTCATCCTCTTTTCGAACTTGATCTTGTCCCACCTGTTTCCATGCACACATACAAACAAGACAACAGCCGGATAACTCCGGTGAGAATATAATCCCAGTATAAACAATGAATAAATGCAATCATATAAAACATATATAAAAGCATAAACAGTCATCAATAACATGAATCAAATCTGAAAACATGAATCGATATAAAACTGTAAATCAACTAGTGACTCGTCATCTCAGACTCAACTCATCTCTAATCTAGGGATCTCGGTTCCTGGACATTTTCTCATATATCGAATCTCAGCGATAGGAATGAATCAACTCCTAAGCCATATCGATATAAACCAAACGTCCAGTGTCTTGGAGACTCAGCCGAAGACTTGGCACATCAGACAAAGACTAGGCACATCCGCCCATGACTCAATACATACTTTGCCTATATATCAATAGACCAAGCATATCAATCTCATAAATTGCAGATATCAATGCAATAAAATAAGATATGTGATTTAGGTAAACTCAAGTCAAATCCAACTCGAGTTGTGCAATCTCGAATCAACATTGATTTATACCTTTCTTTCTGTAAATCTGACTCTGTCGAAGTCTCGGATTCAAAGTCTGTCAATATCAATCTGGCAATGACAATATCGAGGGTCTCGTATCAATAAACCATTCAAATAAATACTGGATATAATCATAATTCAATCTAATTCTGTTTCAACGACATAACTGCACAATCTCAATATGCCCAACAATACAGTATCAATCAGATGTTAATCTCAATATCTCATAATCAATAACAACACAATTCTGATATCAAATAGGTATAATCCCAATAAAATCAACTCTGAAAATCATAACAATTCTATACGGTATCCGTTTTTCAATCCGGTTTCGATTATACGATGTCTAACATATCGAGAACACCATATATGAATCATATTTGATTCCTTCAACACCATAATTTCAAATCATATCAAAACGTAGTAAAACTTACGTCCAGTTGTAGCTCTTGTCGATAAGAATACAGTACTGAAGTCGGATTGAAATTCTGACGGACGGATCGTTCGCAATCACAAATCTAAACTATGAAGAGGCGTAAGGATTTTTCGTATGTTTCCTGGAGCTCTTCCCGTTTCTCTTCTTTCCGATTGAATTAAAAGAAACTGATATATATCAAGTTGCATGGCCATGATACGTGTCTTATTCTTCAAGAATCTCAGTCGGTGCTCGGGCGGAAATAAATTACCACTCGGGCGCGGAACGTTCTGTCCGAGTATGTTTCTTATTGCACACTGGCGCTCGGGCGGTCACAAACTACCGCTCGGGCACCGCTCGGGCGCCGAACCTTCTGTCCAAGTGTTCAGCTTGTTCAACATTGGTGCTGGGGCGGTCAAAAACTACCGCTCGGGCGCCAGACTTTCTGTCCAAATTTTAATCTTGTGATGCATTGGTGCTCGGCTTCTCCTTTCACGTTTTATTTTAGCTCCTGAAATCTCAATTCTGTTAATTAATCAATATCTGATTACAGTAATAGAATCTCGGGCATTACAAAGACTAAAAACATTGGAGCTCAATTTCACTTTGTTCGAGAAGTAATAGAAGAAGGAAGCGTATAAATACAAAAGATCTATACAAAAGATAACATAGTTGATGTTCTAATCAAGATAGTGAACACTGATAAGTTTGAGTAGTGTAAATATTCAAGTGTCCTAGAAAAAATGCAAGCAACATGAAATAACAAGATTGAAAAGATATGTGGAGATGTGTTTAATTTTCAAACAAATCTCCAAGTGGGAGAATGTGAATAAAGTAAGGGTTTATGTCAACATTTATTAGCGGTAGGTGAAATTGATTAATGTTTGGTAGCATCTTTGAAACTACAGTTGTGTTAAGACGATGAAATTGTGCAAAAGTGCTTGGGTTCAGATAATGAATTGCATATAAAAATAGATGCATTCCTTCATCAATTCAATCATCTCGTTCTTAGCTCTCTTCTCTCATATCAGAGTATTCATATAATTTGAGTGTGTTGTTCTATAATATTTGAGAGTTGTTTATTCTATTATATTAAGAGAGTGTTCTATTTGGAAACATAATGAGTAATTATACACCATAAAATATTATAATATTATTTTTTTCTTCTTGTCTGTGGTTTTTACCATAATAATTTTTAGGGTTTTTTTCATGTGAATCTCGATATCTAATCTTATTCTTTATTTTCATATATATATATATATATATATATGTATATATATCTCAATATGTAACACCTGAGACCAACAATATAAAGATAATCACGTGTTTTTAAAATTCATAAATATTTTCTCATCTGCATGGGTTTGTTTTATGTTTATTTTTAAAAACAAGCTATTTTAAAAGATCATTAATTTTGTATAAAGAGTTGTGCACTTTTTTGGATTTTTACTGAGGATGCTTAATGCTACTTGTCCCTAGTATGCAAATCTTGATCCTAACCAATTTATTGCGCTTTTTTTTTCTTTTTTTTCCCCCAAAATAACTATCCCGAATCTTATCACTATTTTCAAGATATATAGTATTTATTAGAATGTCAATGAGGTGGATATGGGGCGGGTTTGGCTAAACCCAAGACCCTCCCATGAAAAAAACTTTGACCCATTACCCGTCCCACCCCGGTTAAATATTCTTCGGACCCACCTCACCTCGAATACGAAACGGGGCCGGGTAGACCCGTGGGACCTGAATTTTTTTAAAATAAAAAAATAATATTTCTTCTCACATGACTGAATTATGAAACAGTCAAGCCTCTAAATACAATATTGTGGAAAGTTAATTCATGTCTTCGACCACACTTAATAATAACAAGCAAAGTATTTTTACGACATAAAGAATTACATAAAAAAAAGAGTTACTAGCTCTCCAAAAAAATCTTGACATCCCCAAAAAGAAGTCATAACATAATTTAAACAGATCAATAATCAGCGAGTATGCAATATTTAAGTCTACTAAGATGATGACCAACTATTCTTCCACTATTGTTAAAAGCATATTCAAATGCAACAGTTGACATATGAATAGCTAAGATCGTTATGGTTGAGGTGAGCTACTAAAAAATGAAAATTAAAAAAACTAAAACCGTAAAATATTTATATCCACATATATGGGGCATGTATTATATGACCCATGACCCGTCCCATATCTGGATGAGTTTTAAAAATTTGACCCGAGACCCACCCCATAACCCATTTAGTATGCCCAAACCAACCCCATACACGCGGGTCCATTGTGGGTCTGGGTAAAACCCGGACCCATTGACATCCCTAGTATTTATTACAAGAGTAGATCTCAGGATCTTTATTTGTGAGACGGATCAATCATACTCATATTTACAATAAAAAGTACTATATTTTAATGGATGACCTAAATAGAATACATGTCTCACAAAAATGATATGTGAGACCGTTTCGCAGAAGCTTTTGTGTTATCATAATTATTAATATACCTAGTTTCATTTCAATTTAAATATAATATGATTTTCTCGATAATTAAATCAGAATCTATTATAAATAAACATTCGACAGAATTTCATTCAAATGGTTATTGTTGTAATGAACCCATCTCAAGAGTCAAGGCCCGTAATCCGCTCGCCTGATTTTACTCCAAATTTGTACCATTTGCACAATTATATTATATATTGATGGGTATTAATATTGCCAAACCTCATCTTATGTGATCTGTATGGTCTTCTCCAATTCTCATCACCTACTTTACTCTTTCATGCCCGCAGTATACAATTACTAGTTCTTTAATATGCGGGCTTTAATCCGCCTTCAGATGGATAATTTTTGACTTGTAGGACTTTGTTGTTACTTAGAAGAAAAGGGAGGAAAGAAAGATTATTTCTTGTTGCCATTTTCACTCAATTTTTTTTTAAAAAAAATTTAAGCTGATTTTTTGTTGGGGAGATTTCTGTTCATATTCATTTGGGGAAAACCCATTTTTCGTATGTATGGTAGTTTGTTTGAATTGACGTGTATTGGTGATTGGATCTGAAGGAAGTGGAAGCTGATGGTTGAATAGCGTACGTTTGAATTGGATTTCATTGCCAAATTGCGTTCTTTTATAATTTTATTGATTTCCTTTGAAGTTTGAACACATCTTCAGTTATTTGCGCTTCTTGATTTTCAAAATCTATGCTTTATATAGTCTTTGTGAGATTTTCATTAGGAGAAAATGGCCCAAAGTAAAAAAGGAAAGTTAGTAGCGTTTTGTCGGTGGAGATTGTTTACATGTTAGCTTCCAGTAAATCTGTCTTATTTTTAAAATTTTTGAGGAGTTCAACATATTGGCATGGGAAAGAATGTTCATCTTCGTTCCGGAAGAATATTCAACGATAGAAGATGGAAAATTCCCTTCTTTTTGAGTTTGCTAGTGTCTGTCACTATATTCACTTCCTCCATGTTTGGAATATACTTATCACCACATGGTCAGGATCAAATTCAACTTGATACTCAGTCATTTTCGGAAATTAAGGACTCGGAAGGGCATTTTGTAGAATTTGATTTAAGGAAGTCGTTTGCGTCTAATGATGAATCAGAGATAGAGCCTCCAAGGTTTGCTTATCTGATTTCGGGAACAAAAGGTGATAGCCAGAGGATGTTGAGGACGTTGCAAGCCGTGTATCACCCTAGGAATCAGTATATTCTTCACATGGATCTTGAAGCTCCTCCAAAGGAGAGGTTGAATTTAACAATGTCGGTGAAGAATGATCCGACATTTAGTGAAGTAGAAAACGTGCGCGTCATGGCTCCATCAAATTTGGTTACATACAAGGGGCCAACTATGATAGCTTGTACCCTTCAAGGTATAGCAATATTGTGGAAGGAGAGCTTGAATTGGGATTGGTTTATAAATCTGAGTGCTTCTGATTATCCTCTCATCACTCAAGATGGTCAGCTCTCTGTTTCTTATCTTTTTAAGTATTTGAACTTTATTCAATATCATTTTTCGCTATTGTAGTCAGTATTCTCATTTCTTGAAAGACTGGCTGCTTGAGGTCATAGCGATCAACTTACATGATAAACCGTTGGGATTAATGTGTCTTATAGTATTCTTCACGGGGCTTCAATGTTGTGATCAACATTAACAGTAAGATTAGGGGATAGGGTATCAGATTGAATTTTCGAACTACCTTAAAGGTGCCTTGATAGTACTGTCTTTGCCCATGAGAAGAAGTTCTTCTAACGCAAATTGCTGTATGTAGAGTCTTAGTGTTTGGAGAATAATGGCAGACCTTGGGCTGGGAAGTAAAATAATCACATTTTTGCAAGTAAGGCCCCATACTAGCTTTAAGGCTGTGTTCTACTTTTCTTTCCACAAGATGACGATATTTAAAGTATAGTCATATATATTTTGTCTTGAAATTCTTGAAAATCATGTCAATAAAAATGAGCTAGTATTAATCTTTTATAAATCTGCTCTGATTTAGTAATTCTCTTTATAGAGGATTATATTCTTAGTAGAAAAATATTCTTCTTTTGAAGTATTTCATTCGACAGAGAATCTCTATGACTGTTGATTTCTATCATCCTTCAAAAATCTCCACGACTGAATTTCTATCATCCTTGACAAAAAGACTCGCCCTCCTTTTAAACAATTCAGTTATTTTAATTTTTAAATAAAACTTGGCTAGATTCTGTATGGTTTCTACAACCTAAGCAGTTATGGGCTTGTAAAGACTGACAGCGGTGGGTTGTTGAAGCTGGAAAATGGAATATCTTTGTTTACATTCTACATTTATCATGATGTAAATGGTTGTGCTGATGACCCATTGTGCTATTCTGCGTATATATCCTTTGGTGGTTAGGTTGTGATTGGTTTCAAGAAATTTTAGCATTTATGGCAGGATAGAATAAGCTTGTGTTTTATTGTGCAGATCTGCTGCACGTCTTCTCAAATCTATCACGAAATCTTAATTTTGTTGAGCATACGGAAATTAATGGGTGGAAACTGTAAGTAACCTTAATCTCTGTGTCAAAATACTGGACCATGAGTATTTTGATTCAAAGCATAGGTTTCATCAGATAATCAATAATGTTACCTATTGTTTCAGGAACCAGAGAGCAAAGCCGATCATAATTGATCCTGGCCTCTACCTATCCAAAAAATCTGATCTTGCTTTGACCTTGCAGCGTCGTTCGCTACCAACATCTTTTAAGTTGTTTACTGGTGAATTTCTCTTCCCAGCCTCGTGAGATTTTGGTCAAAATTTTCTTAGGTTTATTATCTCATCTAATTTACCACGGCAGAGTCAATAAATACATGACCTGGTCCTCTGTGATCTTCTACGATGATGGCAAGTTTATATCAGTAGTACTATCCTGAAAATTCTCTCTGCTGTAGCATTATCAGGATCACGATTCTATCATATCAATGCTATTGAAAACTTTATGCTTGCAATTCAAATTACTTTTTTTATTAACTAACTCCAAATGACTTCTTACATCGAGGTAGATATGTAATCTTCGAATAAACTGCAAGTTTGGTAAAATTCTGTTATTCAATAACAGTAAAGTTATGTGGAATTTGACAATCAAATTTCGATGTTGTTCAATATTATTTTAGTAAGAATGCTTTTGGAGAAGACGGTTAATCTAGTCGTGACAATGAGCTCTGGTCAGCCAAGAGGCTGTTAACTTTATCGGATAGCACCTTTGATGAAAAATATGATCTACAAGTTTAGAGAGAACTGGTTTTTTCGTAAACCAGATCACAATTAAATAATATCAAAGATGCATCATGATTTTAGCATCCGACTCCAGGACACTTACTATTATACTTTGTTTTATATCCATTGAAATATTGATTTCTTGATGATTTAATGCTCCCACTTCCCTTATTTTACAGGGTCGGCATGGGTGTTTCTAACGCGCTCTTTTGTGGAATACTGCATATGGGGATGGGATAATCTTCCCCGAACAATCCTAATGTACTACACAAACTTCATTTCCTCCCCCGAAGGGTATTTCCACACTGTTATTTGCAACACCGAAGAGTTTCGAAACACTGCAGTAAGTCACGATCTCCACTACATTGCTTGGGACACTCCTCCTAAGCAGCATCCAAGATTGTTGACTATCAAAGATTTCAGCCACATGGTGAATAGTAGCGCCCCATTCGCACGCAAGTTTCCTAAAGACGATCCGGTACTAGACAAGATTGATCGAGAGTTGTTGGGTCGAACCCATCGCTTCGCTCGAGGAGCATGGTGTATAGGAAACTCGAACAATGGGTCTGATCCTTGCTTGTTGCGAGGTGATGACTCCGTGTTTAGGCCTGGCCCTGGTGCCGATAGGTTGGAAAATCTTTTGAGGAAATTGTTATCTGAAGATTCACGTGGTGATTCGTGTCGAGAACGAGGGTGAATGTAGTGTCTGGCCTATTGATGAGAGGGCGTTTGCAATTTTCTTCAGTAGCAATTGTTCTCTCAAATGTATATATCAATTGATCATTGTATTCCATAGATTGCTGCTAATACACTGTAAAAATTGTGTTTCTTGTTTCAATGAAATTATGATCCCAACTCTCATTTTTCCTTTTGCATGTTGAAACCACATTGTTCAAGGCATTCAGTTATGGCCAACTTTTCATTTTAAAAAATGACTAGTAGGAAGATAGGTGTTTTAGGTACACATCAACGCTAAAAAGATGCTCTGAAGGCTTCTCCAACCCTGCATCACTCACTGTAGCTATGCCATTATTTTAAATGATTTTTTTTTCTTTTAATGATCCATCTTCTATTTTTATTAATTGTGTAGTAAATATATTTATAATTGGATTAGAGATAATAAATTTTTTTAAAAAAATCGATATTTATATTTTATATTTATTATTCGAACGAAATTGAAATAATTCAAGTTATTTCTAATTTAATGTTCAAAAAATTATTATATTAATTAATTATAATTATGAAATTATATTATATAATTAATATTTAATTAACACGCATAAATGATAGTAATACAACGTGAAACATGAAATACAAATCTATCGTCTTTAATTCATGAAGATTATAAGAGTTTCATTCGTTAAAAGTAAAAATTTACGGTAAAAAGTTAAAAAAAATATCAAACTCACAATATACATTAAATTATACACTTATAAAATTTATACTCTATTTAATTGTGTTCTTCTTCACAAATTAAGAGACCTATTTATAAAATTTCTTTGGAAACAATTCAAAAATAAATACATCATTGTTAGGATCGGTTAGAGGGTAAATCGTTGAGCTACTCGGTTATTGAAATATCAAACATTGATTAATTAAATCGAGTTTGGTTTTCAAAACAAGACACTCGAAATAATCATTCGTAGAAACAGATTAAACATTTTGTAAAGCATTTAAAATATATGCAAGTTGAATGAGTAAAAATATTTTAGTTGAAGCATTTTATCAAACACTTTGTATGCAATATTTTTGTATTTGAATAACACGTAAAACGTTTCAACAACACTCTTTAAAACTAATGAAAATGATAAACAAATGCGATAAACAAATAGACACAAATTTGTATATGGATGTTCGGAGACTTCAAATAGTCATATGCCATCCCCTTCTTCCACCTTAGAAAGGATTCATTAGAAGACTTTGATTTATACAACTCTTTGTAAAACCTACTCCGGAAGGGCAGCACCCAACTAGAACTCCTAGCACTCAAGATTGTAGGTAGCAACCTCACAATCAATATATTGTTTAATGTCTCATATGCAAAGACTACAAATGTAACGACCCATTACAGGCCCAGTGGACCGCCCATACGGCCCACTGCCCCAATCGACCCAAGGCTATCCCGATCTTGTGACTTGGCCCGTAGGCCCAGTGGGCTTGCCCACCCTGTGGTGTCACTCACGGGCTTTCCAAAGGCGTCGTATGGGTTACTCATAGAACTCTTAAGCCCATGAACTTAAGTTTGTGCCTCCCCAGGATCGAACCCAAGATCACATGGATATATAGATACTTGGCACAATCCTGGTACTAATTGAGCTACTTTGGTAGAATGGGCATAACTCTTTGTTCAGACCTCCGAATGACCTGAAATTTGGAGGGGTTAAAGAAAACACATAGGGCTACAACTTTCATGTTTACCACTTTGGCTAATTCGGAAGAAAAATTGCAGTTTTGGCCCCTGGCAGTGGGTACACGGACCCCTACACGGGGTCCGGGTCTTTCCACGAAAAATAAGTGATTTACAGTTTGTACACGGACCTATACACGGAGGGGGGCACGGGGTCCGTGTCTATGGCAGAAAACACGTTTTTGATGGATTTTGGGGCTTTTTAATGTGATTCTAGAGATTTCTCTTCATTCATTCCCTTCTCTCTATCGCTCAAGCTTTCTCCCTCCCTTCAAAGATTTTCTTTCCTCCAAATTATACTTCAAGTTAAGGAAGCCTAATAGAATTCTTAGCTTATTCTACCTCAACTTCAAGCTACAAGGTAAGGGTTTGATTATTTCTTGGGATTGGAAGAGTTTGAATGGATGAAGGGTGAAGTTGAGGTTTATGATTCATTGGATTAGTGGTGTTAATTGTTGATTATCATTGTGTTGATGCTTGTAGGAATTCAATCAAGGTCTCATAGCCATCATTTACTTGTTGGTTGTAAGTGAAAGCTTTTCCTTTGTGCTCACATGATTGATATATGTATCAAGCCATATTATTGTTCATTAGCTCCTTCTATTGGCATATAATTGATATGTATATTGTTATATATACTTATTGTTCAAGTATTTTTATTGAATTCATTGATCAAGGAGCTAATAAACCTTTGTGTTCATCAAGTGTTTGATGTAATGCCTCAATGAAAGTCCCTATGATTAAAGTCAAGGAATGATAGTAATTCATGCATGTCATTGGCCAATCACATGATTATGAAGTATCTCTCACAGCTTTGATATTTATATCAAAGAGATACTTGCCACAGGTCACATGTCACAGGTCATAGAACTGTCATTTCCTTCCTTTAATTCATGTTATGATACCCTTTACATTGATTTGAGATTTATGATTCATTCTTTATCGCCATTGCCATAGCCATGTTCTAAGCCAAAGTTATGTATATGTAATTGCTATGTACAGCTTCTTACTTACTGAGTTTATTCTCATTCCAGTTAATATCATGTGATGCAGGTGATAAAAAGGACTGAAATGGATTGTCCGAGGAAGGAGAAGTCATATAGAAAGCAATGGGGGAAAACTTTTTATCATGTCATTTTATTTTGGGTGGAATGAACATGTGATGTTTTTAAGTATTTTGTAGTTTGTTATATGAATAATGGAATATGTTGACTTATGGTTAGGTGTTGGATGTTATTTTGCGAACGAACATGTATATTAGTATGGATAATGTTTATGATGTAAATGATATATTGTACTTTCCCTCGTAAATGCTAAGGCTTCCGCATATGTTAATTAGTTAATTTAATTGCCATGGGAGTGGGTTGTTTCAATTGGTATCAGAGCGAAAGTTCTTGGACCGTATATGACTTCTTCTACCTAGGACAATCCGGTATGTTTTCGATCCTGCATCTATTGATTTTAACATTGAGAGTTGATCATATTCCATTTTTATTGATGTATTTTCTTTCTATCTATGTTAAAGTGAGCCTATGTGTAGGAAATGCCTCCTAAGCGAAAGGTTACTGAAGGGGATGATAGGACCCCTACTACTGAAAGGACTACCAACGTTGTAGATGAATTCAGCAAATTAATACAAGAACATGCGAAGGTTCACGGTGAGCAAATTCAACAGTTGTTGAGCATGCACACCTCGACTCAGGTTCGTGGTCGTGGTAGAGTTCTAGGCACAACAGAAGGTTCTGAAGACGGTGCCTATGATCGTTTTAGAAGAATGTACCCTCCTGATTTTGTTGGTGGTTCTGATCCATTGGTGGCTCTAGAATGGATCAAGTCTTTGGAAGCCATCTTCGACTATTTGAAGTTCAATGATCAAGACAAGGTTAGTTGTGCAGTTTTTATGTTGGTCAAAGCAGCACGTATTTGGGGGGAAGCCACCAAGGTTACAGTGAATGTTCGTGAATTGAAATGGGATGCATTCAAAGAGCTTTTCTACACCAAATATTTTTCTCGAGAAGTTAAAGCGAAGAAGATGAAAGAATTTCTCGAGTTGCGACAAGCTGCCATGACTGTCAATGAGTATACTCTTAAATTTGAAGAAGGTTGTGTCTTTGTGCCTTTCATCGCCGAGAATGATAAAGATAAAGGAGAGCACTTTATTCGCGGCTTGAGACCCGAGATTCGACGAGATGTTCACATGGCTAAAGTGGTTTCTTATCAAGATATTGTTGAAAGGGCACTGCTAGCTGAACTTGATGAGCAAGAGATTGAAAAAGAAAGGCAGTTGAGAAGACAAACCTTTCAAGCCAGGAGTCAAGGTGCAAGTCCTTCTAGTCGAGGCGGCTTCAAAGGAAAGGGCAAAATGGAGCAACGCAATAAACCTTCTGTGCCTTCTTCAGATGTGGAGAGATCGTTATGCCCTAAGTGTGGCAAGCCACACAAAGGTGAGTGTCTGGTTGGAAGTGGCCGATGTTACAGGTGCAAAGAAATGGGGCATACCGCACAAAAATGTCCTCTCTCCTCTGATAAAGGAAAAGTTCAAGGAAGAATCTTTACGATGACAAAAGAAGGAGCCAATCCTGATTCTTCAGTCATATCAGGTAATATTCTAATATCTGGAAAGGAAGCACTTACATTGATTGATACCGGTGCAACACATTCCTTTATGTCTGAAGTATTTATGCACTCCTTATCTCGCGAGCCTACTATCATGCCTTTACAATTCAATATTATGTTGCCTTCTGGTGATGAGATTTGTCCTACAAATATTCTTAAGGCATGTCCGGTACAGATAGCTTCGAGATTGTTGTATGCTGATTTTATTGTAATTCCGATGGTTGCTTTCGATGTTATCTTGGGTATGGATTGGTTATACACTTATCGTGCCGTGATTGACTGTGTGGAAAAGACTGTGAGGTTTTTAACTGATAATCATGAGAGTGATGAATTTGTTGGTTTAGGTTCATCACTAAGTGTTCCCATTATTTCTTGTCTTCAAGCTACTAAATTATTGAATAAGGGTTGTACTGGTTTTCTGGCCTTAGTATCAGATGTGAATAGGGGCAGTGATGTGAAAATTCAGAATATTGATGTGGTTCAGGAATATCCTGACGTATTTGCTGATGATGTGCCTGGCTTACCTCCTGATCGAGAGGTAGAGTTTGTTATTGAATTGAGTCCAGGTACAGCCCCAATTTCTAAAGCTCCATACAGAATGTCTCCAACTGAAATGAAAGAATTGAAGAATCAATTGCAGGAGCTATTAGATAAAGGGTTTATCCGTCCTAGTTCCTCGCCATGGGGAGCTCCGGTTTTGTTCGTGAAAAAGAAGGATGGATCGTTGAGGTTATGCATTGATTATCGTGAACTCAACAAGGTAACTATTAAAAATAAATATCCTTTACCTCGAATCGATGATCTTTTTGATCAATTGCAAGGGGCCACTGTATTTTCAAAAATCGATCTTCGATCCGGATATCATCAATTGAAAGTGAGAACGGAGGACATACCGAAGACTGCTTTTAGAACGAGGTATGGCCATTATGAATTTTTGGTGATGTTGTTCGGGCTAACTAATGCTCCTTCAGTGTTTATGGATTTGATGAATCGTGTCTTTAAGCCGTATTTGGATACTTTTGTCATTGTTTTTATTGATGACATTCTGATCTACTCAAAGACACGAGAACTTCATAGGGAGCATTTGAGGATCGTATTACAGACATTGAGGAAGAAGCAATTGTATGCGAAGTTAAAGAAATGTGAGTTCTGGTTAGAGCAAGTGGCATTTTTGGGCCACATCGTGTCAAAAGAAGGAATAGCGGTTGATCCATCCAAGATTGAATCTATTAAGCAATGGTCCATTCCAAAGACAGTTTCAGAGGTACGAAGTTTTCTTGGCTTGGCAGGGTATTACAGACGCTTCATAGCAGACTTCTCGAAAATAGCATTGCCATTGACAAGCTTGACACGGAAAGCTATCAAGTTCGAATGGACTATTGAGTGTCAACAAGCATTCCAAACATTGAAAGATAAGTTAACCTCTGCCCCTGTATTAGTACTTCCCTGTGGTACTGAAGATTTTGTTGTGTATACAGATTCTTCAAAGCAGGGGTTAGGTGCTGTATTGATGCAACGTGGGAAAGTGATTGCATATGCTTCACGTCAGCTAAAAGACTACGAGAAGAATTATCCCACGCATGATTTGGAGTTGGCCGCTGTAGTGTTCGCCTTGAAGATTTGGCGGCACTATTTATATGGTGAGAAGTGTGAAATTTTTACTGATCACAAAAGTTTGAGTTATTTGTTTTCACAGAAAGAATTAAATATGAGGCAGTGGAGGTGGTTGGAATTGGTAAAAGACTATGATTGCACCATTAGCTATCATCCTGGAAAAGCTAATGTTGTTGCAGATGCTTTAAGCCGTAAATCCAGTTATTTATTGAGTTCCATGATTCAGAAACCGTTATTACTCGATTTGCAAAGGAACGAAATAACTCTAGTATCTCCAGGTACAGTAGATCAGTTATCTGCACTAGTTCTTCGCTCTACTTTGATTGATCGAATTCTTAAGGAGCAGCAATTGGATATTCAGTTACTAGAGTTGAAGAATAAACATGATTTAACAGGAGTTTCTGAATTTGGTTTGAATCGTGATAGTTTATTGACCTTTCGAGGTAGAATTTGTATTCCTAGGGGTGATGACATTCGGAAAGATATACTTATTGAAGCTCATACAGCGCCATATTCAGTTCATCCTGGCAGTACCAAAATGTATCATGATCTTCGACGTCTTTATTGGTGGCCAGGTATGAAGAAAGATATCATGTTATTTATTTCTGAATGTCTAACCTGTCAGCAGGTTAAGATTGAACATCAAAGGCCTGCTGAAACTTTGCAATCTCTCCCAATACCTCAGTGGAAATGGGAGCATATCACCATGGACTTTGTAACAGGACTTCCAAGAACACCAAAGGGTTACAACTCCATCTGGGTGATTGTTGACAGGTTAACTAAGTCGGCACATTTTCTTCCGGTCAAAACGACATTTACAATGAACCAGTATGCTGAAGTCTATGTAGCTGAGATTGTAAGACTTCATGGAATCTCTGTATCAATTGTATCTGATCGTGACCCGAGGTTTACTTCTGAATTCTGGAAAAGTTTACATATAGCCTTGGGCACCAAGTTGGCTTTTAGCACAGCATATCATCCTCAGAGTGATGGGCAATCAGAGAGGGTGATTCAAATTCTTGAAGATATGTTACGAGCATGCACGATTGATTTCACAGGAAGTTGGGATTCTAAGTTGCCTTTGGTCGAATTTACGTATAACAACAGCTACCAATCTTCAATCGGCATGGCACCCTATGAAGCTTTATATGGAAGAAGGTGTCGATCTCCATTATACTGGGAAGAAGTAGGTGAAAGGAAGATGTTGGGCCCGGAGTTGGTTCAACAAACAGCAGATGTTGTGGCATTGATCCAAGAAAGAATGAAGACCGCTCAGTCTAGACAGAAAAGTTATGCTGATGTACGACGACGGCCATTGGCATTCGAGGTTGGTGATCATGTGTTTATTAAAATAGCTCCTCTCAAGGGAGTTATGCGATTTGGCAAGAAAGGCAAACTAAGTCCTCGATACATTGGGCCGTTTGAAATTCTCGACAAGATTGGAGACCGAGCCTATCGTCTTGCATTGCCACCAGACTTGGATCGAATGCAAAATGTCTTTCATGTGTCTATGCTACGCAAATATTTTCCCAATCCATCTCATGTTCTTCGACATGAATCATTAGATCTTTTGCCTAATTTAAGCTACGAAGAAGTGCCGGTTCAAATACTTGATCGTAAGGTTAAGGTGTTAAGAAACAAAAATATTGGTATTGTCAAAGTCCTTTGGAGAAATCAAGTGATTGAGGAGGCGACTTGGGAACCGGAAGAAGAAATGAAACATCACTATCCCAATTTATTCAAAGGTAAGTAAATTTCGGGGACGAAATTTTTATAAGGAGGGGAGATTGTAATAGCCCAACCTTTTATCATGTTAACCCTTGTGGTTTATTATTGTTATGATCATGTTTTATGCTTTACTGGTTGAGATTATGTTGAATGGTCATTGTTCATGGATATCTTTATTGAAACGGTTATTGTTTTGACATTATGTTCATAGTTGGTGATAGTTATGGAAATGAATGGGTAGAATAGAAAGTTGATCTTGAGCCAAATAGAAAATGGAAGTGCATAAAGGGTATGACAAATGTGGCGGTAGTTGTGGTTTTTAGTATAATGTTTTGTATATTGATCCAATTGATATGAGGCCACCTCCATTAGAAAGATAAGATATAAGGCTATAACTTTCTTATTTTGAGTTTTGTTCAAATCCTTAGGGAAGACGAGCCAAAAGCGGCCCGAAGTGTGTCGTGTGTTTCGTTGTTCCTGCACTGACACATGTTGGTAGAATGGGCATAACTCTTTGCTCAGACCTCCGAATGACCTGAAATTTGGAGGGGTTAAAGAAAACACATAGGGCTACAACGTTCATGTTTACCACTTTGGCTAATTCGGAAGAAAAATTGCAGTTTTGGCCCCTGGCAGTGGGTACACGGACCCCTACACGGACCCCTACACGGGGTCCGGGTCTTGCCACGAAAAATAAGTGATTTACAGTTTGTACACGGACCTATACACGGAGGGGGGCACGGGGTCCGTGTCTATGGCAGAAAACACGTTTTTGATGGATTTTGGGGCTTTTTAATGTGATTCTAGGGATTTCTCTTCATTCATTCCCTTCTCTCTATCGCTCAAGCTTTCTCCCTCCCTTCAAAGATTTTCTTTCCTCCAAATTATACTTCAAGTTAAGGAAGCCTAATAGAATTCTTAGCTTATTCTACCTCAACTTCAAGCTACAAGGTAAGGGTTTGATTATTTCTTGGGATTGGAAGAGTTTGAATGGATGAAGGGTGAAGTTGAGGTTTATGATTCATTGGATTAGTGGTGTTAATTGTTGATTATCATTGTGTTGATGCTTGTAGGAATTCAATCAAGGTCTCATAGCCATCATTTACTTGTTGGTTGTAAGTGAAAGCTTTTCCTTTGTGCTCACATGATTGATATATGTATCAAGCCATATTATTGTTCATTAGCTCCTTCCATTGGCATATAATTGATATGTATATTGTTATATATACTTATTGTTCAAGTATTTTTATTGAATTCATTGATCAAGGAGCTAATAAACCTTTGTGTTCATCAAGTGTTTGATGTAATGCCTCAATGAAAGTCCCTATGATTAAAGTCAAGAAATGATAGTAATTCATGCATGTCATTGGCCAATCACATGATTATGAAGTATCTCTCACAGCTTTGATATTTATATCAAAGAGATACTTGCCACAGGTCACAGGTCACAGGTCATAGAACTGTCATTTCCTTCCTTTAATTCATGTTATGATACCCTTTACATTGATTTGAGATTTATGATTCATTCTTTATCGCCATTGCCATAGCCATGTTCTAAGCCAAAGTTATGTATATGTAATTGCTATGTACAGCTTCTTACTTACTGAGTTTATTCTCATTCCAGTTAATATCATGTGATGCAGGTGATAAAAAGGACTGAAATGGATTGTCCGAGGAAGGAGAAGTCATATAGAAAGCAATGGGGGAAAACTTTTTATCATGTCATTTTATTTTGGGTGGAATGAACATGTGATGTTTTTAAGTATTTTGTAGTTTTTTATATGAATAATGGAATATGTTGACTTATGGTTAGGTGTTGGATGTTATTTTGCGAACGAACATGTATATTAGTATGGATAATGTTTATGATGTAAATGATATATTGTACTTTCCCTCGTAAATGCTAAGGCTTCCGCATATGTTAATTAGTTAATTTAATTGCCATGGGAGTGGGTTGTTTCAACAAACACATTGTTTTTACGTCTTTGTGTGAAGGCTTATTCAACTAATATTTGAAGTTCAACTCTCTTGTATATGTGTGAGTGATTGTGTGTGAGAAATTTATCAATTACAGTGTACATCTCAAATGTATACTAACACAAGGGCTTGTGCTCTCAACTTGCTGATTTCTTCATGCTAACTTCCCATACTTTGAATCATCTTCAAAAGCTTTTTTTTTTATCTTCAATATGTTGTATTTATAGGCTCCAACAATTATATATACGTTTGATACAAGAATATGACCGTTTGGAAAGTTTCTGTACTGTTTTTGAAATTGCAATGGTCAAATCGCCTTGCTTGACATTTTCCCGAGTGGTCAACTCTGGTCAAATGGTCAACTGGTTCAGTTCAACTTGTCTGGTTCAGTTTCAGCTGGTTCAGTTCAACTGGTTCGTTTCAGTTTAAGGTGATCTGGTTCAGTTCAACTGGTTCAGTTTCAGTTGTTCAGCAGCTGGTTCAGTTCAGTTGGTCGGTCGCTGGTTCAGTTCAATTGGTCAGCTGCTGGTTCGGTTCAGTTCAGTTGATCAGCTGCTGTTTAGTTCATTTCAGTTAGTCAGCAACAGCTGGTTCAATTCAGTTCAGCTGGTGTGCTGAAATCAGCCTACCTGATTCCAATTTGTACAGAACCAGTAGCTTCATCGTCATTCATCAGCATTCTAAACTTCGATTCAGACTTTAACTTCTGAAGAGGATTTGTAGATCATAGTCTTATCTTTCCAATGCATACTGAATTAATTCATTCCAATAATGGAGCTGAGAGATATGACAAATATACCACAACTGCTCATACCCAACTGATTATTGTTTTATTGCAATCGGTTAGGTAATTCAGCGATCAGTTAGACCTTGATAATATCCGAATTTTCCAAACTGACGTGAAATACCCTTGTTCCAAATTGAGTTTTCGGATTAGACAACATGGCAGATTGTCATCTGAGTCATCCAGTTGAGAGATATCATCAAAATACCGAAGCTTGCCAGAAATTCAGTTTGTGCAGAATTCAGTTTCAGTTTGCTTCTTGTGTTAATAACTTTACACTTAAGAAAATATGTTAGAAACACAATAACAAGTTTTGTTAACATCAAAATTAAGATTGCGAAAATGAAATTTTCCAACAATCATCACACACTAATTGTCAATATTTACAACTTTTATTTTCAACATTCAAATATTTCAACTCTTATTTTTCAATACTCCCCCTTGTGATGATGATCATGGTACAATGATTGTCTTCATTACGTGTTTTATATTGCCTCGTTAAAAACCTTACTAGGAAAAACCCATTGGGATAAAAACTATAGTAAGAGAAAAAGAGTGTAGTCATGTAAACTCCCCCTCATATTAACACGAGCAATTATTCACAAATTTCGTAGATTTCGCATCCCAATATTATATCTATGTTTTTGAATATTGTCGTAGGAAGTGCCTTTGTGAAGAGATCTGATGAGTTTTCACTTGATTGAATGTAACGAATATAAATATCTTTATTCTTCTCAAACTCTTGGGTGAATGCGAAGAGCTTAGGGGGGTTATGTTAGTTCTGTCGCTTTTTATGTATCCTTCTTTCATTTGAGCAACACATGCCGCATTATCTTCATATAGTATACAGGATTTTTGTCGAATGATAATCTGCATGAGATTTGGATATGTTCGATCATTGATTTTAGCCACACATTCACGGCTTGCTTGATGTAGTGCAATAATCTCGGCATCGTTCGGTGAAGTTGTTACAAGTGTTTGTTTCTGTGAACGCCAAGAAATTCCAGTGCCTCCACGAGTAAATACATATCCGGTTTGGGAACGTGTCTTGTGTAGATCAGATAAATACCTTGTATCAGCATAACCATTTTTTATTGGTGTCTTTTGAATACAAAAATCCCAAATCTGTCGTTCCTCGTAGATAACAGAATATATGTTTAATTCTGTTACAGTGTCTATTTCTTGGATATGAGCTAAATATTGCCAATAAATTTACAGCAAGAGATATATCAGGTCTTGTACAATTTGCAAGATACATAAGGGCATCAATAAAACTTAGATATGGTACTTCTAGACCTAGAATAACTTCATCATCTTCACATGGACGGAATGGTTCATTTTCTATATTTAATTATCTAACAATCATTGGAGTACTTAAAGGATTTGATTTATCCATATTAAAACTTTTAAGGACATTCTCTGTATAATTTGACTGGTGAACAAATATTCCACATTCTTTTTTTTTTCAATTTGCAAACCCAGAAAATACTTTATTTTTCCAAGGTCTTTCATTTCAAATTCTTCCTTCAAATACGACACAACTTCTTGAATTTCCTTATTCGTTCCAATGATGTTTAAATCATCAACATATACAACAATAATTACGCATCTGGATGTTGTTTTCTTAATGAAAACGCAAAGACATATTGAATTGTTTACATATTTCTTTTTCATTAAGTGTTCAATTAGCCGATTATACCACATTCGGCCGGATTTCTTTAACCTTTATAATAATCTTTGCAATTTCACAGAATAACTGTAGTAGCCCGAATTCCAAATTGGGTAATTAACGGATTAATGGTGATTAAGAAGGTTTAATGTGTAATTTTGACCGTGGTCATGATCGGACGGACCGAAGATGGTTCGGTAGCACCGAAGAGTTCGGACGATCCGAAGTGAGTTCGGTGGATCCGATCATGAGGTGTCAAGAGCCGATGGACACGTGGGAGTTCGGACGTTCCGAAGTGAGTTCGGTGGATCCGATCATGAGGTGTCAAGAGCCGATGGACACGTGGGAGTTCGGACGTTCCGAAGTGTAGGTTCGGTGGATCCGATCATGAGGTGTCAAGAGCCGATGGACACGTGGGAGTTCGGACGTTCCGAAGTGTAGGTTCGGTGGATCCGATCGTGAGGTGTCAAGAGCTGATGGACACGTAGGAGTTCGGACGTTCCGAAGTGGGTTCGGTGGATCCGAACATAGCCTATAAATAGTGCTCGGAATTCCTCATTTTGGATGGCAAGTTCTTGAAGTTGTGTCTCATTTTGAGAGGTTTGGAAGGTTTCTAGGGTTAGTTGTCGGTCGAGCGATAGCCAAGAGCTACCAGGATTGGTAGTGTAGCGACGCCTGAGTTACGAGGCAATCGACATCAAAGGGCTGTCGACGGACGAAGGTAAACCCTAAACCTTTGGTAGTACTGGTTTTGCTAGTTGAGCATGGTAGTATTGTTCATTGGGTATGCTTTTGATGCGTAGGCTTGTTCTAGACCTGATTAGCGGTGTTGCGTAAGGCTAGGCTTGCTGTGATAGAGGTGCGAAAGTACTATCCGAGATATCCTGGTCGAGTATACATTCTTATATGTGTTGCATGATTATGTGGTGCATTGATATATGTCATATGATGCATGCTATTATGTCACGTTTATTACTGCATGTTGCATTTCATGTTGAGCCGTATCTCCTTCGAGATAGCCTTTACTGTTGAGCTGTATCTCTTTCGAGATAAGCTATATCTTGTGGGGCCGCTCAGCCCTGTCTTATCTTGTGGACGCATGGACACCGAGAGTACACAGTGGCCGACGGGTCGGGAGGGCTTCGGTGATCCGGGACATTTTAGGTCCACGTCTGTTCTTGTAGTGGATGCAGTGACCCAGAGGAGTACCGCGCGGCACTATCCACTTGGCGCCTCTAGAATGAGCATTTTGAGATCCTTTGTGACTCCTATTTCTTGACTACCCTGGTATCATATCATAGCATGTGCATTTCATATAGGCTTGTATACTCATGCTTTTGTACTGGGCGTTCTTATCGCTCACGTCCTCGGTTTTGTTTATCTTGGACACCCCATTCCCACGGGGCAGGCCTCAGGTTGGACAGCTCAGGAGGAGGACGTTGAGTAGCTGGTTGAGTTAGTTCTTCGGTATCTCTTTGATTCGATTTGGTTGTACCGCATATTTCAGTTTAAGTTGAGTTGTTCTGGATTTTCTATTGGGTTGTATAACTATCGTTTGGTGTCAGTTTTCCGCTGTTATCTCTGATTATTATTAATTAAGTTAATTGCATGCTTAGTTCTTCATTAGTAGGTGATTCTGGAACGGGTCACTACAATAACATTATCTGGATTTAAACTTTGTGCTTCAAGCGTCTTAAATTCTTCAAGGATTTTCACACACACACACACACACAGATATATATATATATATATATTTCTATCGAGTATATATATATATATATATATATATATATATATATATATATATATATATATACTCGATAGAAATATATATATATATATATATATATTTCTATCGAGTGTTCTGTATAAGTAAACTATGTTGTATGTATATATATATATATATATATATATATATTTCTATCGAGTGTTCTGTATAAGTAAACTATGTTGTATGTATATATATATATATATATATATATATATATATAGTATATATTACTATCGAGTGATCCGTATAAGTAAGCTGTGACAACATCCATAAGATCGATGCATTTCTAAATTTTCAGATACTGCCAAACTAATCAAATACCGAAACGTAATTGCATCCATAACAGGAGAATACATTTCTTCATAATTAATTTCAATCCTTTGAAAAAAACCTTGTGCCACAAGTCGAGTTTTATATCTTACTATTTCATTTTTTTTCATTTCTCTTTCGAATAAAGACCCATTTTCACCCAACAGGTTTTACACCTTCAGGTGTAAAGACTATAGGCCAAAAAACGTTACGTTTATTTAGCGAATCCAATTCAACCTGGATGACATCTTTTCATTTTATCCAGTAATTTCGATTTTTACATTCACCAAAAGATTTTGGTTCATGATCTTCATTGTCATTATGATGTCAAATGCCACATTGTAAGAAAATATCTCATCAATTTCTTTTATATCTTTTCGGTTCCATATTTTTCCAGTATTAGTATAATTGATAGAGATTTCAAGATTCTCATCAACTTTTGGTTCTGACAGAACATTTTCATCATCATTTATTTCTGCTAGAATATCATTCTCTATTTTGCGATCATCGTGTTTCTTTATGCTTTTTCTTTTCAAGGATTTTTATCCTTGGAACCGACTGATCTTCCATAATTCAAGCGTTTAATGACATCATGAGTGTGTTCAATTTGTTTTTTTGGAATTTAAATTCGAGCAGGGGCATTGAAAGCATGTGTATATACTTTAGTGAAAACTTTTGTATCTGCAAATACACTTGACATTTGATTTGCTATTCTTTGCAAGTGCACGATTTGCTATACGTCTTTTTCACATTGTTTAGTTCTTGGATCCAGATGTAACTATGATGATGTATACCATGTAATTTTCTTTTCGATATGTTTCTTTTCTCTCTCTAACATTGGGAAGATTTTCTCATCAAAATGACAATCAACAAAACATGTTGTAAACACGTCGCCTGTATGAGGCTCAAGATATCGAATGATTGATGGACTATCATAACCAACATAAATTCAGATCTTTCTTTGAGGTCCCATTTTTGTTGGTTGAGGCGCTGCAATAGGCATATATACCATACATTCAAAAATTCTCAGATGAAAAATGTCTGGTTCTTTACCAAAGGCAAGCTGCAATGAAGAGTATTTATGATATGCACTTGGTCTGATACGAATTAATGCCGTAACATGTAAAATTGCAAGTCCCTATATGGAAACAGGGAGTTTTGTCTTCATAATCATTGTTCTATCAATAAGTTGTAGACATTTAGATGATATGTTGGATTTCAAATAATACTTCTTTTCAGTGTATTCGTGTTTGTACAAATTTTATAGACGCAGGCATGCCAAGTGCAAGTACACCAAATTTATTTAAATAACAAAAAAAATATGGCTTCTAATAACAAAACGATAATGTATTTCTAATTTGATTGTTATAAGTTTTAATTTCTTAAGCTAATATGTACTAAAAACAAACTAGTACAATAAAAATGACGTAATCTAAAAAATTTACTCCTAAATTTTTATATTTATACAATAAAATGTAGAAATTGAAAAACATAAAATATAACAAAGATGATGACAAAATGCTAGAAACTATATTAGAAATATGAAAAATGTATGAACTAGATTGGCTAAAATTTCCAAAGAGTTTGCATGTGTTTTGATTGTTGAGTTGTTTCCTCTTTCTATCCGGTGATTGTACATTTGAGCGAATGGTTGCTCAACTCCCACTTTTCCCTCTAATGTGAACTACTGTCATTCCATTTTTATATCCATCAATTTACTTGGTATATGAATTGTACACATTATTTGAGTCATAATAAATTTAGATCATTTAATAATTATTGTCACATCGGGCCCAAATTTTATTTTTAGTGCCAATAGTTCGAAGTTCACCACAACTATAATTGAAATTACTAAATTGCTAAATTGATATTGAGTGAATTTGGAATTCACTTGAATTTTGTTTATATAAAAAAGTCAAAATATTTGAAATTAATCGATCCAAACATAACTTGTAAAGGATTAGCTAACTTTCATATAAAATACACCATGATTAATGCAAAAAATTTCATGCATGTGCCATTCTCATTCGTGATTATGACTTAAGCGTCAATGACATATTCGGGAACAAAGTTAATAGAAAATTTATGTAATGCCCAATCATCTCTATATACGATATACGGTATTTATATCATTTAAGAATTATAATAGGCTATCGATGAAAATTGATTTCATTTCGCCTTTATGAATCGTTTTCTTATGATATTGAATGTAACGATGATGATCACCATGAGTTTTAAATATATTGAATTGGCTATTGTGTTGTATTTAAAATGAACTCGACATTAATTTAAAGAAGTGATATGCAAGAATGATAAGTGAAGCATGATAATTTAGTCGTGAAATGAAATGATGATGTTGAGTTAAGGGTGTCAAATCCGACATGACCTATCGACATGACACGGTTCAACCCGAAAAAATCAGGTTTGAGTTTGGGGTTTTCGGGTTTTGGTAAGATCGGGTTGAGTTGGGTTCAGGTCAACCCGGGTTGACCTGAAAAATTTTAATTTTTTTAAAAAAATGTATAATTAATAAATATGACCTATATTTTTATATATTGCATGTCTGAAAAAATATTTATTTTAAATTTATATAATAAATTTTCATAATTTAATATTTATTTTGAATATTTTGTATTTTTTTAAACAATTGAATATACTTTATTTTTCTACAATTAGATTTTCAAATTTAAATCATATATATGAGGGAGATCTTATTATTATGTGTCTAAATTAAAATATTGGTATTATTTTTTTTGAATTTTATTTTTAAAAAATTTCAAAATCAGGTTATACGGGTTGATCGGGTTGCTTCGGGTTCAGGTTCGGGTTGAGAGTTTTCGGGTTGGCTCGGGTTCGGGTTGGACAATTTTTGAATAGTGCTATTATTCAATCCGACCTAACCCAATCAACCCACCCGAATTGACACCCCTAATGTTGAGGTACATTGATGATTGAGGTGGAGATGTGATAAAATTTGAGGGGAATAAATATGTAGATGACATTAAAATGGAATGGAAGGGGAACATGTAACAAAAGATTGGAAATGAACGGGTATTGAACTTAGAGTTGATGAAAATTCGAACATGGGGAGCTCAGAGCTAAAAATCATGCAAGAAGTTGAAATACTGAGCTTTGTGTGCCTAAGCAACTGAAATGAACAATTTGAAGATCTATCGATTCTAATGAGGCTCCTCAACGTCCGTCCATGCGCCTATGCACTTATCAACAAACACAAGAGGCATATGACATGCGCTTCAGCACCTCGGACTAGGCGTTGGAGCCCTGTTAGATTGAAAACATGACTTGAGGAATTTAAAATCGAGGGTTCCAAATATATTCACCATTTCTTTCATTTCATAAACAAAAATCTGAGAGATAATTGAGGGTTCCTTGTTTTCTTTCACAAAGATGCTACAAATCATTCCAATCATAAAGAAATTGCAGATCTATATAGAAAATCCACCACCGATATGAAAATTTTCGTTGGATTAATCATGAACTCTTGATGATTAAATAGAAAGTTAGGATGAATTTAGACATTCATGCGTACAAGTTAGGATATTGATCTAATTATTATGGTTTTCACAGCTTCGAATCTAGGGAATCATTTCACACATCGTTCTTCAGTTGGGATTGTAAGATAAATCCTTCCCTCGATGCTCACATTGTTCATAAGGTTTATGGCATCATAGATTACACGTTAATGGTGGTGAATACCTAAATGATGGAAAAACATCAATGTAAATGATGTTGTTTGTGGTATTCAAATATGAGAGTAGAAGTAAGAAGAAAACAAAGAATATGGCTTGTAGTGGCAAGTGTTGAACACTTTCTCCTTAAGAAGAATTTGCCCTCACAATGTGCTTAAAGTTTGTGGCAATCTTCTCCCAAGATACAACTACAACTCTTGAATAATGAGCACTCAAATATTCAAGTTCTATCACAAGGAAATGAATGGAGCTCTCTCTTGTTGAAGAAGGAAGAAGACAATATGCAAAATGATATAATATGTGTAATGTATTTTTGATTTTCAAAAATCAACAATTAATGGTTTTTCATGTGAAAAAACATGATCTTTCATTTATAGTGGTGTCCCTTAGCCATTGTAACTGACCACAATCATCAAACAATGTCAAGGAAATGAAAAAATATCAGAAAAAATCTGAAAAATCTGAAGGGACGCGTCTGTGCGCACGCGTGGCGCTGCAGAGAGCGCTCGGCGGCAGGCGCGTGCACATGCGCGCCGCTCCGCGCACCAGCCACTGGCAGGCGGTCGCACCTGCGCGCAGGTGCGCGCCTGCTACTGTTCACGCGGATTTTTTTTCTTCCCTTACATGTTTCGACTACTCGTTTTAAGTTCGTTCAACATTCGATGAACTTGTTTCGAGTTTAATTCAGAACCACCGAACTTAATATTCGTTCATTAATCTTCGTTCTTCGTTTCGAATTTTTCCAATCAAACACATTGATTTATTTGCTTAATTTTCATTCATTAAGCATCAAATTTCCAACAATCCCCCACATGAATGCTCGTGATGCATAAGAGAGAGTATATACGAAAAATTATCTCATCAGGAGAGGTGGATTTTGGCTTTGAACCTTCTCTAGTGAAATACAATCGGATTTACTAGGCCACGAAGTGAACATGATGTCTTGAACTTCTTGGCGGTTCATGTAAAACCAGATAACTGTACCCACAAGACAACCTTTCTTCCATTTCCATTTGTTTTATCGGTTGTGTCCGTTTTGGCCATGGAACACATCTTGATTTCATACGTGTTTCATCGAGGAAGCCGTCCTCACATGTACATAGGTGATCTCCTTGTTAAAAGGTATCCTACTTACCCCACTTTTGCAAGCTACGAAATCATTAAAAGTACAATACTTAACCTCACTACCTTTGTAGGCAACTTCACTCATCGTCTTAGGAATGATGAGTGATTCCTCAAGTTCTCATAACTTAGTTGTCCCATTGAACCAAGATCTTGGGATCTCCAATCTACAAGGTTAGGTTGCCACTATGAAAACTTTATTTGGTAGGGTTTAAACCCATTCCTCTTGACAGACAGTACATTTGATCTCTATTTAATGCTTTTGTAAGCGGATCTACTAAGTTATCCTTTGATTTAACATAATCAACAGATATAACTCCGTTAGAGATCAACTGTCTCACATTATTATGTCTTCGATGAATGTGTCGAGACTTGCCATTGTACATACTGTTTTGTGCCCTTGCAATTGTCGACTGACTGTTGCAATGTATCAAGATTGCTGGTACTGGACTTGTCCAACATGGAATGTCCTCTAAAAAGTTGCGAAGCCATTCAGCCTCTTCTGCAGCTTTATCTAGCGCTATGAACTCCGATTCCATGGTAGATCTAGCAATGCAAGTTTGTTTCGATGACCTCCAAGAGACTGCTCCTCCACCAATGCTAAATACATAGCCGCTGGTGGATTTGGAGTCATTTGTGTCAGAATTCCAATTTGCATCACAGTATCCTTCAAGTACTGCAGGATACCTTGTGTAATTTAATCCATATTCCGAGGTGTGCTTTAAATATCTAAGCACCCTTGTCAACGCCTTCCAGTGTGTATCACTAGGATTACTTGTAAACCGACTTAACTTGTTAACCGCCCAAACGATGTCAGGTCTAGTACAATTAGTGATGTACCTAAGGCTTCAAATAATTCTGGAGTATTCCAGTTGGGAAACTGTTTCTCCACGGTTCTTCTACAAATGAACATTCACATCTAAAGGAGTTTTTACTGGGGTAGAGTCATAAGCGTTAAACTTCTT
Source organism: Primulina eburnea (assembly GCF_022965805.1). NCBI lineage: Eukaryota > Viridiplantae > Streptophyta > Magnoliopsida > Lamiales > Gesneriaceae > Primulina > Primulina eburnea. The sequence continues at coordinate 14,025,420 of NC_133115.1, forward strand.
TAACACTGTTTCTACATAATGAGACTGAGATAGGACAATTTCTTCTGGAGTTTTTAATATTTTAGTCCCTAGAATTACATCAGCAATACCCATATATTTCATAACCTTTTCTTTGTACCCTTAATCAACTCTTGGCTATTCCACATTATTAGCATGTCATCCACATATAGACATACCATCACATAAAATTCTCGAGTGTCTTTAATGTAAAAAAATTTGTCACACTCATTAATCTTAAATTCATTTGACAATACTACTTTGTCAAATTTTTCGTGACATTGCTTGGGCGCTTGTTTAAGTCTTTATAGTGACTTAATTAAACGACAAACCTTTCTTTCTTGTCCTTTAACTATGAAGCCTTCAGGTTGCTCCATATATATTTCTTTTTCAAGTTCACCATTTAAGAATGTCGTTTTGACATCCATTTGATGTATCTCAAGGTTATGCAAAGCTGCAATAGCAATGAGCACACGAATTGATGTTATTCTTGAAACTGGTGAATATGTGTCGAAGAAATCATGGCTTTCTCTTTGTCTATAGCCTTTGGCCACAAGCCTGACTTTGTATTTTTCAATACTTCCATCAAATCTCATTTTCTTTTTCAATATCCATTTGCATCCCAATGGCTTGGTTCCTGGTGAAAGATCCACTAATTCCCAAGTATGGTTTTGCAAAATGGAATCCATTTCAGAGCTGATGGCTTCTTTCCAATGGGGTGCTTCAGGGCTAGCCAGAACATCTTGTATGTTCTTTGGTTCATTGTCCAACATAAAAGTATGAAAGTTTGGACCAAAGGACTGAGATTCTATCCCTTTTGCTTCTTCTTGGTTCTTGCTCATTTAAAGAGCTTTCCATTGGTATAGCATTTTCATTTAAAGTTGGATCATGTGTAGGTACTTGACCTTCATGCTCCGTCTCAAGTTTTTTCTTGCTAGAACCATTGTCTTTCCTCTCTTTAGAAGGAAATATATTTTCAAAAAATACTGCATTTCTTGACTCAATTGTCATGTCCGTATTCATTTCTGCATTTTCAGATTTGTGCACTATAAACCTATAGGCACTAATATTATGTGCATATCCGATGAATATGCAATCGACCGTCTTTGGTCCAATTCGCTCTTGTTTAGGCTTTGATATTTCAACCTTAGCTAAACATCCCCACACATTGAGGTACTTGTAGGAAGGTTTATGATCTTTCCACAATTCGCAAGGTGACTTGTCATTTTTCTTGTGGGATATCTTGTTCAGGATATGATTAGCCGATATTATTACTTCCCCCCACAAGTTTTGGGGTAGTCATAAATTTATTAACATAGCATTCATCATATCTTTCAGAGTTCGATTCTTTCTTTCGGCAATGCCATTCGATTGTGGTGAATAAGGAGCAGTCGTTTCATGAATTATACCCACAGATATAACGGCCCGAAAATTCATGTTTGAAAATTTGTAGAAAAATTAAAAATTTTCTTTTTAAAATAATTAAGGTGCCTCATTTACAAAATAAACTGATAAATCAAGTTTAATGTTTAAAAATAGCAGCGGAAGAAATTATTACTCGCCAAAATAACAAGTTAAAGTATCCAACAACTGATAAAAAATGTTTGAGCATAAAAATGACAAGTGCTGTAAATGAGGTCCTCGGGTTCCATTACTGCCGACCCAAGCTACCTCACTGGTCCCCGCCCTCGGCCCCGACATCATCAGTACCTACAACAATCAAGTCTAGTGAGCCTAAAGACTCAGCATGCATATATCGTAAATAACGAGTAACTAATATAGTAAAATTTGCATGGGGTAAAAATATCATGTCATGAGGCATAATGTGAAAATAACTTGTCATGAACAATTATAATACGTGCATATCTGAACTGAAAATCATAGTGAAAATGTTTGCTCCTTGGAGCCCTGTACTGAAATAGCATGCAATAATTTTCTGTTGAGATTATGGTCTACGCAAGTGGCCCCTGCACTGAACTGAACTGACCGGTAACTGGCGACCGGATAATACAATGCTGCCATGATAGTGAGATGGCCACAAGCAATATCGCATAAATCTCAAAATGAATGTTTGCACGTAATATAATTAACCAACATAATTAAATATGAACAATTTAGATCTTCTTGCATTAAAATCATGTACTTGCGATATTTAAAATTACCATATGGCTTGATTGAAGAGTGAAAGAAGATATAAATATGCCTTGGTGTGTTTTGACAGAAAACAAACGAAATAACGACGCGGCGCAGCGGAGACGGAGTGCTCTTCACTTTCTCACTTTTTCTCTCTTAATCCCTTTAAACCAAGCATGCACCATAATTATTATAATAGCGTAAAATCGTAAACGTGATGCATGAACATTTAAAAATATCATGATTTGTGCTCATGGCGCTGCCACGACCAAAATCTCACCTCGGGTGCAAAATGACCATTTTGCCCCTAGAAATCCAAAAATTACCGTTTTACCCCTGGACCTCTAAAATTGACCCGAAGCTTACCAAACTCCTTAAAATGTTCCAAAACATATTTAAAACCATTCTTAGACGTAAACTCGAGCCCATTTCATAACTTAACCTATTCGTTTTAAAACTTGGACCGAGGTCCCGGTTTTAACAAGAATTGAACCGAAAATCAATCAAAACTTTCCCAACTTTTTATCATATCTTATAAACACTAACATGCTCCTAAAACAGTGTCAATAGCCCATAACCACACGGCTGAAAATTTCAGAAGGTCACCTACTCTCGGCCAACCCCTTTTTCCTACAATCACAACTTAACACATGGCCCCCAACTTATAAACATCTCGGTCCACTCTCTACTCCCCACATGTCCATCCTTTAAGGCTTAATATATGGACCCTAATTAACCTTCTAAACCAGCAAACACAAGAGGTAAAGCCGCTGCACAAGCCCCTAGCCTCCTCACGCAGTGCACCCGAATTCTAACCACTGCCCCAACGCTCAAGCGACTCTCCGCCTAGTCCCAGCTGTGTTCGAACCCCCTTGACAATGTTTCAGACCCCTCCTGATCTGTTCCAGGTCTCAGGATACACTTGCACAGTCGAGGCTTCCCCAAACACCCGATTTATTCCCCAACGTGCTGCAGCCGAGGCTTAGCCCTGAAATCAGAAAGCCCTTGCGCTCATGCTCGACCCTACCACCTAGACCATAAACCGTGCTGTGATACAACTCCCTAGCATCAGCAACACCACGCCCCTTTCACAGAAATTTTAGAAAAAAAACGTGAATACAGTTGGTATATGCAAGAAACACATGGGATCCGAAAATATTTCATGGGAAGCACTTGAAAGTTTGTGTACTTGAAACCAAACAAAAACATATAAACGTGTATGATGCGAGAAAGGATGATCGAGCAAAACTTGCACAGTCAAAACCCCAATAAAAATATGGTTTTGTATGCTCAAAATTTATCGCAAGTGCACGATGTCAAGTAATAGTATAGTGTACGCGAGTACGAGTATCGTTCCACTTAAGACTGTATTTAACAATTGTTATTTTCAATTATTGATCATTTAGCAACGAAAATGGATTTGATTGGTTTAACACTACTATGCTCAAATAAATGTGAAAATAAAACAATTCAATGAATACGAATGAGAATTACTGTCTAAAATGTTGAGTAAAATTCAAGGAGAAATGGATTTGTTGGGAATATCGGTTCACCTACCCCTCGTTAATTAATTAATTCGTTCGATAGTGATTATAGGCTTCCGACAGAATTTCCTATTCTACTGAACACACTCTCTCGAGCTATGCTAAACTAATTCGACTCAATGAAGTAATTAAATGTATTTAATTATTTATCAAGAGTGAATCGCTTTTCGATTTGTGAAATCTCCTAGTTTTCGACCCTAAGGACTATGACTATCGGCGTGTATCCAATTTCATATATCTATGTAAATTGTAGATCCACGGATTATACTACTCGATTCTAACACTAGTTATTCTCTCGACTTACTCGTGATATTGAAAACGTCGTTAAAGTTAGCTACGCTCTAACAACGCGAAGAAAAACAATAGTATAATCAAGAATAACGCAACAATCGAACATAAATTAATCCAACTCAAAGTTTGGGGTAGGGTCCCCTTAAATCCCAACAAATATTAAAGTTTAGCTACTAAAATTCATGATTGAAAATAAACAAAACAAAGTTCAAATGCTAAAACTAAATAAGAAATACTAGAAGTGACGAAAAACGCGAAGAATGACGCCTGGAAAACTTCAAATCTTCAATCCAAGCGCCAAGTGCTCTCAATGGCTTGTGTCGGCTCTCGAATCCAGTCTGAATGTGTCTGAATAATCCCTAATTCGTGCCTCCTCCCTTTCCATATCTTCCTTTCTCCAAAATAAGGTAAAAGATCGGCTGCAAAAAATCTTGCCAAAATTAGGTAGCGCTCGGGCGGTAGAAAAGTACCGCTCGAGCGCCAACTTTTCTGTGACTTGGCCTTCATAAGACATTTCTCGCGCCCGGGCGGTAGAAAATTACCGCCCGAGTGCCGACCTTTCTGTCCAGTTATGCAGCTGTTCATCTTTCGCGCCCGGGCGGTAGAAAATTACTGCTCGGGCGCCGTTCATTCTGTCCATTTCCTTCTATTTTGTACACTTTGCTCCATTTTTGGTTTTCCGTCCATTTTTCCTGCAAATTCATCACATCCAAGTGAGACACGATCACATGCAAATGTTTATCCAAAAGGAACAAAATGTAAACAAAACGTACGCATGCACAATGCAAACACATGCCAACTGATGCAATAAAACACGTAAAAACGACACCTATCAACCCCCTCATACTAACCTTTTGCTTGCCCTCAAGCAAAATAGGTTACAAACCACAACCAAAATACGAAACAAACACAAAATAAAAGAATTAAAATAACGAAACTGGTGGTGAAGTAGCAAACTGACATCTCCTGCCTCAGCGGGTTTGTGAACCACATCCAATTAGTCAAATCACAACATTCATCGATACCCCTTTTTAAAGCACCTTATAGCATTTTGATTTGACCAGAAAGTGTGGTCGTGTGTGTGTTGTGGGCCTCACTAGCTCGTGCTTCAGACAGTTTTAGTCGCAAATCATGCGAGTTACCAAATCAACAGTTCAATGCAATTTTTCCTATCCTGAGTTCTGTTTCTAGTTGTGACCAACAAGTGAACACAAAGCGGCAAAACTTCAAGGTTGTATAACAGGAATTAGGGAATCAATATCATGAGGTTTCAAACGGCTCAAAAAGATGGGACGTACACTGATCATTTTCATTATGCATTTGTCAGAATTTTTATCTAACATTCCTCAACACCTTACATCTCCATCTTTTTAGCCTCGGGATAGGATTTCATCCCTTTTCGGCTCCCCCACACCTTACATCCCCCTTTTTTTATTCACAACACTTTTTTTTAGTGCATAATTTTCTCAAGTGTACTCCCTAGGTTTTGAGTATATGGAACGTTTGTTTTCTTGGCTTAGGGAGAACGTTTGATTATTTGGCTTAGGGATAACTCTTGAGGTATTATGCACAATTGGGAAAAAAGTTATTCCGGTGGACTCGAGTGATCTTCTCTATTTCATGTCACTGGTCGGTCACGACTGTCAACAAAAATTCACTCAAGTTCGACTTGCATCTCATGTTTTTCCAGTTTCTCCCACAGATTCTTAAACTCGACTGTCGTTTACACTACTAATAACACCGTGCGCATATGGAAATTTTCAATTCACTGGGGTATTCCTAACGAGTGATAAGACTAAGTAATATGCAGTTCGTTTAACCCAAAATCATCACTGGCTACCAATTGACTAATGTCACCATCAACTAACACCCATGCAAAACAAATACGAACAAAATCAAATAAGACTACGGACAACGACCCCCATCATACTAGACGTGTGCAATGTCCCCATTGCACAAAAGACTCAAAACACAGAAATGCAAACACAAATGCAGACTCGTAAACATGAAGGTAAAAACATGTTAGACTGAAACAACGATAAGACAGAAAACAGAAAGCGGTAAAGAAATAAAAGTGCAAAGAAGGGGAAGCAGTAAACTCCCCTGGTCAAGACTCATCGTCGTCGTGCTCAGGTGGTGGCACTCCGGGAGCGTCCCCCTACTGCTGGTAGTCGTACTGAAAATGGAACGGGGGAGGGGGTGGCATAGTAGGTGGGAGGGTGCCTGGGTCAATGCCCCCGTGTATGAGCAACGTGCGCATCATGGATTCCATTTGAGCTGCATGGTCAATGAGGTACGAGTTGATCCGATTTTGATGCATCATGAATGCGAGAGTTTCATCGATTTTTTCATTTTGGGGTCGCCTTCGGGGTTGTGATGGCAGACATGGGACGGCAGTGCTGGATCCATCGGCTTCCTCTGCCCGAGTGGGGAAATCTGCCTGTCGCTTCGCCCTTTTTCGTTGTTCATCCTCCTGACAAATTGGCTTCATCGGTTGAAGCCACTCCTCGTCTTCTCGGAAATGTACCCCAGCCCGTGCACACAGTTCAGATATGATCGTTGGAAAGAACAGACCAATGTGGCTGTTGTGAGCACTCAACACGATCTGAGAAGTTATGAGTTTGCCCACATTGATGTCGTATCCTTGGGTCAAGGCGAAAATTAGCACCGCACGTTCCTTTTGCACCTCGCTCTTGTGCGAGACTGGCATCATCCGTCGGGCCACAAACAAATACCACATGGCAACGTCAGCTCTTAAGTATTTCTCATCAAACAGCTAGGCGCTCCGCCCAACGGTTTCCACACCGCACCAGGGTGGCAAAGAGTCTCGATAATCAAGTTGTAGTTTGGATCAACCACCAACGCCTGGAAATTAGAGTCATCGATCTCGGTCGTTTCTAAGAGAGCATTAATCGTAGTTGAATCGAACGGCACAAGCTTGCCTCTAACAAATGCCCTACCATCAGTGCGCTCACAAGCATTCGCGTAGAATTCCCTCACCACGGACACCACAGCCGCCTTAGGTGGCTCGCTAAATTTTTCCCATCCTCTTCTTTCCAAGTCCACAAGAGGTGGCATATATTAATCCTCAAAGGTACGACGAAATCCCCTCTCGGCAATGGGGTTTCGGTGAATTTTAGCATGGTCGTATCTAGCCCGAGCTTCCACACTCACGAAGCGTGTTCTATCAAATGAGGATGAAGAGGAGGAACCGGGATTACCTCTTTGCTTCTTGGGAGCCATTGTGATGGAAGATGGAGATGGTGGGTGACCGGAGAGGGGATGATTCTTGTTTTCCTAAGCCGATTGTTCCACTTTGCCGAGAATTCGAGTCCGGATTGGAGTTCCTGCACCACAAAATCGAAAAAGAGGTGAGAGGAGTTAAGGATTTGGGGGAGGATTTTCGCAGAATGAAGGATGGGAAAGGGGAAATCGCATTTATAAGGCAGGCGCGCTGGAGCGGTAGAAAACTACCGCTCGAGCACAAGCCTCTCTGGAAAAAAATTTCGTGGGTACATATTCGCGCTCGAGCGGTGCAAAAATACCGCCCGAGCGCCGAGTCCGCTAGACATTTTGAATTTTTTTGAATTTTTTTTTTAGTCGCGCTCGGGCGGTATTTTTTACCGCTCGAGCGCCGAGCTCTCTGGAAAATCACCCTCTCCCTTTTTTATATATATATATATATATATAAAGAACACAACAGTAAAATAAAATAAAATATACTGATAAGAAAGGAAAAGACAATTTAATTAATTGCAAGAGAAGGGAAAGAAAAGTAGTTCTCAATTTATAGTCGAGAGCTTGACTGTCGGTCCGTCTCAGTTCGGCATGTCTTGGAACCGGGTGATTCCAAGTTGTGGCACAATTGTGCCGCCCATGTAGTGCTTCAGGCGTTGGGCATTGATCGTAAATGTCCCATCCTTCCCATCTTTCAATTCTACAGCTCTCGATGGATAAACTTTCGAGATCACGAATGGACAGGACCATCGCGACTTCAATTTTCCGAGAAACAGTCGCAATCGGGAGTTGTAGAGCAGAACATTGTGTCCTTCTTTGAATTCTCTTTCAATGATCTGCTTATCATGAGCTTTCTTCGTCTTTTCTTTGTAGGACATGGCTAGATCATAGGCCAGATTTCGGAACCCTTCTAACTGATCCAATTGAAGCAAACGCTGTTCACCTGCATCAGTACAATTAAAGTTCAGTGCTTTTGTGGCCCAGTATGCGCGATGCTCTAACTCTACAGGTAGATGACATGCTTTACCAAACAAAAGCCTATACGGTGTAGTGCCTATAGGTGTTTTAAAAGTAGTCCTATATGCCCAAAGAGCATCATCTAACCTCACCGACCAATCTTTCCTACTGACACCTACCACTTTTTCCAAAATTCGCTTTATCTCTCGGTTCAACACTTCCACTTGACCACTCGTCTGGGGGTGATAGGGGGTAGAGATCTTATGTGTGACATCATATTTGCTCAAAAGTTTTTCAAATAGTTTGTTGCAAAAATGCGTGCCACCATCACTAATGATTGCTCGTGGTGTTCCAAATCGGTTAAAAATGTTTTTCTTTAAAAATTTTAGGACCACTTGAGCATCATTAGTGGCGTACGCTTCCGCCTCTACCCACTTAGACACATAATCCACCGCAACCAAGATGTATTTTTCGTGAAAGAACTGGGAAACGGTCCCATGAATTCAATTCCCCACACATCAAAAACCTCACACTCAATGATATTATTCAAAGGCATTTCATGACGGTTAGAGATGTTACATGACCGCTGTCATTTATCACAATGTAGCACATAAGAACGAGCATCTTTAAAGAGGGTTGGCCAATAAAAGCCACATTCAAGTACCTTGGATGCCGTCCTTGTTGGTCCGAAATGACCACCTACCTCACGGCATGGCAGTGGTTGAGAATTTGGTCGAACTCTTCCTCTGCAACACACCTTCTTATCATGGCATCTGCATAAATTTTGAACAAAAACGGTTTCTCCCAAAAATATTATTTCACGTTAGAAAAGAATTTCTTTCGTTGGTGAAACGATAGGTTTGGTGGAGGTGTGTCTGTGACAAGAAAGTTAGTGAAATTTGCATATCAAGGACAATTTCTCACCTCAAATAGTTGCTCATCAGGGAACCAATCATTGATAGCATGATCGACAGAGTCATCACAATTAAATTCTAATCTAGACAAGTGATCTGCTATCACATTCTCAACACCTTTCTTGCCTTTGATTTCTAAGTCAAACTCTTGCAATAATAAAATCCACAGAAGTAAGCCTGGCTTTGCATCTTTTTTAGCAAGTAAGTATTTAAGGGCAGAATGATCTGTGAATACAATTACTTTGGACAAAACAAGGTATGAATGAAATTTGTGAAGTGCAAACACTACTGCAAGTAATTCCTTTTCAGTTGTTGCATAATTCAATTGAGCGTCATCTAAGGTCTTACTTGCATAATAAATTGTATGAAATACCTTGTTTTGCCGTTGGCCAAGTACGGCCCCCACTACGGTGTCACTGGCATCGCACATGATCTCGAAAGGTAGATCCCAATCCGGTGCTACCAAGACAGGAGCCGTCACCAAGCGCGCCTTCAAATTCTCGTATGCCTGTAAACAGTCAGAATTGAAATCAAATGGCACATCTTTCATAAGTAAGGAAGATAGAGGTTTGACAATTTTTGAAAAATCTTTTATAAAACGCCGATAAAAGTCGGCGTGGCCTAGAAAACTTCTAACTCCCTTTATGGACGCCGGAGGTGGTAAGTTCTTGATAACTTCAACTTTCGCCTTATCCACCTCTATTCCGTGCTCCGAAATCTTATGCCCTAGGACAATTCCCTCTTGTACCATGAAATGGCACTTTTCCCAATTTAGCACCAAGTTCGTCTCTTCACATCTCAACAGCACCACCTTCAAGTTCTGCAAACAGTCATCAAAAGAAGGGCCGAAACTAGAGAAGTCATCCATAAAAATTTGAAGAAAAGTTTCTATCATATCATGGAATATAGCGGTCATGCAACGTTGAAATGTGGCAGGGGCATTACAAAGACCAAACGACATGCGGCGAAAGGAGAAAGTTCCATAAGGACAAGTGAAAGTGGTTTTCTCTTGGTCATCAGGTGCAATGGTGATTTGATTATACCCCGAATACCCATCTAGAAAACAATAAAACTCATGACCCGCTAACCTCTCAAGCATTTGATCAGTAAAGGGAAGGGGAAAGTGGTCTTTTCGGGTGGCTTCATTCAATTTCCTATAATCAATGCACACACGCCATCCCGTAACAATCCTGGTGGGTATTAGTTCATTATTATCATTTGTAATCACAGTAATCCCACCTTTTTTTGGCACACACTGAACCGGACTTACCCATGCACTATCAGATATAGGATAGATAATACCTGCATCGAGAAGCTTAATCGTTTCTGCCTTTACTACCTTGCATCTTTGGATTCAATCTTCTCTGAGGATGCACAAGAGGTGAGTACTTGTCTTCCATCAAGATCTTGTGCATGCAGACTGATGGATTGATCCCTTTGATATCCGCCACCTTCCACGCAAATGCACCCTTGTGCGCTTTCAAGACTTTCAACAGTTTGTCCTCCATCACATCTGTCAAAGCAGCAGAAATAATGACAGATAAAGTGTTGTGCTCACCTAGGTATACGTACTTTAGGTGTGGAGGCAGTGGCTTCAGCTCGAGTGTCGGTGGCTCCTCCAGGCTTGATTTCTGTGGGATCAAGTCTTTTCGATCTCCCAAATCTTCCAACCTCATCTTCATTGGCTTTCTCCATGGATGGTTGGCATTAAAGTATGCCACTATTTCAGCTTTTTCTTCGTCCAAATCCTCTTCTCCCAATTCAGTAGTGATAGCAGCCTCCAAAGGATCTCTCAAAGCATCCTGCACATAGTTAGACACAAAGGCATCAAAAGCATCAATTCTATAACAACTATCAGAATGCAGTGTGTGCTTAAGTGCATTAAAACCATCAAAAGTAATATCTTCCTCGCCCACTCTCAATCTCAATTTCCCTTCTTGCACATCAATCAGTGCCTTGCCAGTTGCAAGGAACGGCCTCCCTAAAATCAAGGGCATATCCATATCCTCCTCCATGTCTAGCACCACGAAATCAGCAGGAAAAATAAACTTATCTACTTTCACTAGAACATCCTCAATAACTCCCCGTGGATACTTGACAGAGCTGTCTGCTAACTGTAAAGACATCCTCGTTGGCTTTGGCTCTCCCAACCCAAGTTTCCTAAACACAGACAAAGGCATAAGATTAATACTTGCACCAAGATCACACAAAGCTTTGTGAAAAACAACATCACCAATCATGCAAGGAATAGAGAAACTCCCTGGGTCTTTTAGTTTCGGTGGGATTTTGTTTTGCACCAAAGCGGAGCAATTTTCAGTTAAGTTAACTGTCATGTGATCCTCCAACTTCCTTTTATTAGCCAATATGTCCTTCAAGAATTTAGCATAACTAGGCATTTGCATTAAAGCCTCGGCGAAGGGAATATTGATATGCAATTTTTTAAATACCTCAAGAAACTTACCGAATTGTGCATCTAGTTTTGCTTTTTTCAATGCTGCAGGAAAAGGAGGAGGTATAATAATTTTAGGTTGTGCAGTGGGTGCTAGTGTGGAGTTAGAGGACTTACCTTTAGATGTCGCAGTCTGCTCATCCAATGTTTGCGTTTTCTCTTTCTCTCTTGACTCTAAAACTTTCCCACTCTTCAACTCAATGGCCTTCACTTGCTCTTTTGGATTAGTCTCGGTGTTACTTGGCAAGGTGCCTGGCTCTCTACTTGCTATCATCTTTGCTAACTGACCAATCTGATTTTCAAGCCCCTTTATTGATGCATCCCGATTTTGAAGTCTAGTTTCAGTGGATGAGATAAACTTAGATATCATTTGTTCCAAGTTGGACTTTTCTTCTCTAGGAGGATCGGATCTGTACATCGGTTGTTTCCCATATTGTTGTCCTCATTCCGGTCGATTCTGACTATTTTGACCGCCCCATGAGAAGTTGGGATGTTGCCTCCACCCAGGATTGTATGTGTTCGAATAAGGGTCATTCCTTGGGCGGTTTTGGACTCCCACTTGATTCACCGGTACCACATTTGGCACATAGAACGGGTTGTCATCTTGACAGTCTTTCACATAGTGTTCCCCTCCACACTTTTCACAGAATATCTCTTGAAGACGCATCACCGTGCCACCCATATTCAAGTTGTCTAGTTTCCTGTTTAAAGCATCAAGTTGTGCAGTAATAGCAGAAAAATCAGTTACCTGGTGAACTCCTGCACTCCTCCGCTGGTTATTTCTTTCAGATTGAGGATGATAACTGCTCGCAGGCATTTCCTCCAACAACTCATATCATTATTCCGCAGTTTTTCTCAATAAGTTCCCACACGTAGCAGCATCTATCATAGTACGCTTAGGAGTAAGCAAACCATAATAAAATGTTTGAACGACTAACCCAAGTGGCAATTCGTGATGTGGGCATCTTCGTAGTAGATCCTTGAAGCGTTCCCATGCCTCATATAAAGACTCCTGATCGAATTGAGCAAATGTTGTAATGTTTGGCCGCAGCTTCATGGTCTTTGATGGAGGAAAATATTTAATGAGAAACGCTTTCGCCATGTCCTCCCATGTGGTGATCGACCCTACAGGAAAACAATTTAACCATGCTTTAGCTTTATCACGTAAAGAGAAAGGAAACAAACGCAACCTGACAGCATCATCAGAAACTCCATTGAATTTAAAAGTGTCGCAAATTTCAAGAAAATCTGCAATGTGCGTGTTTGGATCATCTACTGCAGTTCCTCCAAATTGGACTGTGTTCTGAATCATCTGGATTATAGCTGGCTTGATTTCAAATTGATTTGCCCGCACGATAGGCCTCACAACACTAGGGCGCTCACTCTCCAAGGACGGCTGAGCATACTCTAGCATCGATATGCGGCGTGGCATCTCAACTTGTCTATTTTCACGCTGTTCCACTCCACGTTCTTGCTCGTGTCTCTCCATCAGTTCTTTAAGTCTTTGTTGTTGTCTTCGCCTTCGGAAAGTTCTTTCAATTTCAAGATCAAACTCAAGCTCCACGTCAAGTGACTTTGGCGTGCACTAGACAAGATATCTGAAATAAAATATGGAGTGTTAGCTCAAGATAAATAAAATAATGCTAAAGAAAATAACTAAAAATAAATTGTAGATTAACAGTCCCCGGCAACGACGCCAAAAATTTGATCGAGCAAAACTTGCACAGTGAAATCCCCAATAAAAATATGGTTTTGTATGCTCAAAATTTATCGCAAGTACACGATGTCAAGTAATAGTATAGTGTACGCGAGTACGGGTATCGTTCCACTGAAGACTGTATTTAACAATTGTTATTTTCAATTATTGATCATTTAGCGACGAAATTGGATTTGATTGGTTTAACACTACTATGCTCAAATAAATGTGCAAATAAAACAATTCAATGAATACGAATGAGAATTAATGTCTAAAATGTTGAGTAAAGTTCAAGGAGAAATGGATTTGTTGGGAATATCGGTTCACCTACCCCTCGTTAATTAATTAATTCGAGCGATAGTGATTATAGGCTTCCGACAGAATTTCCTATTATACTGAACACACCCTCTCGAGCTATGCCAAACTAATTCGACTCAATTAAGTAATTAAATGTCTTTAATTATTTATCAAGAGTGTATCGCTTTTCGATTTGTGAAATCCCCTAGTTTTTGACCCTAAGGACTATGACTATCGGCATGTATCCAATTTCATATATCTATGTTAGATCCACGGATTATACTACTCGATCCTATCACTAGTTATTCTCTCGACTTACTCGTGATATTGAAAACGTCGTTAAAGTTAGCTACGCTCTAACAACACGAAGAAAAACAATAGTATAATCAAGAATAACGCAACAATCGAACATAAATTAATCCAACTCAAAGTTTGGGGTAGGCTCCCCTTAAATCCCAACAAATATTAAAGTTTAGCTACTAAAACTCATGATTGAAAATAAACAAAACAAAGTTCAAATGCTAAAACTAAATAAGAAATACTAGAAGTGACGAAACACGCGAAGAATGACGCCTTAAAAACTTCAAATCTTCAATCCAAGCGCCAAGTGCTCTCAATGGCTTGTGTCGGCTCTCGAATACAGTCTTAATGTGTCTGAATAATCCCTAATTCGTGCCTCCTCCCTTTCCATATCATCCTTTCTCCAAAATAAGGTAAAAGATCGGCTGCAAAAAATCTTGCCAAAATTAGGTAGCGCTCGGGGGGTAGAAAAGTACCGCTCGAGTGCCGACCTCTCGGGAAAATACTTGGGAAATGCGGATTCTGGCGCTCGGGCAGTAGAAAAGTACCGCTCGAGCGCCAACTCTTCTGTGACTTGGCCTTCATAAGACATTTCTCGCGTCCGGGCGGTAGAAAATTCCTGCCCGAGCGCCGACCTTTCTGACCAGTTATGCAGCTGTTCATCTTTCGCGCCCGGGCGGTAGAAAATTACCGCTCGGGCGCCGCTCATTCTGTCCATTGCCTTCTATTTTGTACACTTTGCTCCATATTTGGTTTTCCGGCCATTTTTCCTGCAAATTCATCACATCCAAGTGAGACACGATCACATGCAAATGTTTATCCAAAAGGGACAAAATGTAAACAAAACGTACGCATGCACAATGCAAACACATGCCAACTGATGCAATAAAACACGTAAAAACGACACCTACCGCTCGAGCGCCAACTCTTCTGTGACTTGGCCTTCATAAGACATTTCTCACGCCCGGGCGGTAGAAAATTACCGCCCGAGCGCCGACCTTTCTGTCCTGTTATGCAGCTGTTCATCTTTCGCGCCCGGGCGGTAGAAAATTACCGCTCGGGTGCCGCTCATTCTGTCCATTGCCTTTTATTTTGTACACTTTGCTCCATTTTTGGTTTTCCGGCCATTTTTCCTGCAAATTCATCACATCCAAGTGAGACACGATCACATGCAAATGTTTATCCAAAAGGAACAAAATGTAAACAAAACGTACGCATGCACAATGCAAACACATGCCAACTGATGCAATAAAACACGTAAAAACAACACCTATCAATACAAAGCATGCCTTGCGAGTTCGAAGATCAAGAACGATGCGAGAAAACCCGGATGGAGTTTCTCCTTTGCAAAACAATAGAAGCCGAGGCCTTCAGCTACTGATTTTCTGAAACCGAGGGCAAGATGTGCTGAAAGAGTGTGTCGGCTGGTTGTGAAATGATTAAGGTTAGGGGCTTAATATATAATATTTAAATAGTTAATAATTAATTAATGGGTATAAATTTGATAATTAAAGGTAAAAATGATATTAAGCCCAACGGGCTTAAAAATAGGCCCATTTAACGCAATCACATTCTCGAAAAAAATATTTCGTGTTAAAAAGGTTTTGAAAATAATGGGCGAACCCTTAAAAGTCCATCAATTCGATAAAATTTGTGTACCGTTAAAAATTAAAATCTTGGGGGTAAAAATACCCAAAAATTCCCATTTTTGAAAAAAAACCCCTTAAAAACACCTCAACTTAATTTATAAAGTAAATCATATACTTAAAATAATTTCTTGAAAATTTTTAGGTCTCCGTTCCTCGTTCGAGCGTGAAATGCACCTAGAAACCCTAATGCATGAACTTATAAAATTTCATGAAATAAATTCTACCATGCATGAATTATGCCTAAAATGCATAAAAATAATTAAACATAAATTAATGAAATAAACATGCATTTAATGCTTTAAAACAATTTAATAAAATACCAAAGAAGTTTAATAACTTGCATGCATGTCAACTTTTTGAAAAATATATTTACAAACATGCCAAATTACCACTTCTTAAATAAGTCTTTATTGACTTATCTCAATACTCCATTTCCAGACCGACCTCACTTATTTAACCGAAAAGATAACAATTAAACTACTGCGTAAAATAAATAAATATAAAGAAAAGAATTTAAATACTCATACAATAAAAATCATTTTAATTTTAAATACTAGAATTATGCATGGCTTATACGCAGTCCAATTTACGGTTTCTACAATCCTTCCCCTCTTAAATTGAATTTCGTCCCCGAAATTCGCTCATCTTTGATAAACAAAAGTTTATACTCTTAATTCTAGTATGCCAATAATCCACACTTCTGTTGCGCTACTCTGATAAAATAAGTGTTAACCCGTCCTTACTTCTCCCCAATCCAAATTAAATTTGCCTACCAAAATTCTCGTTTGCGGATCGCAACTTAAAACGACTTATGGTGACTTAGTTCTATTCAACTATAGCCCCGAATTTTGACTTATCCCGGAGTTTCTCATACTAGAGATAGATGTTTAAACTTATCGCACCTTACTTTTCTTATACTATACTCGTAATATTCATCGACTTATTATATTAGCATTTATGCAGTTCGACTTAAGAAACCTTTGTACCAAAATTTACTGATCGACTACTATTCTCAGTAGAACGCTTAAAGTTTACACCTTATTTTAACCTCATAGTAGTATTAGCCTAAAATCCTTGAATCGAATCTTTATCTTACGACACTAAACTTACGTAACTTATTATTTACAAGTGCATCCCGGGTCTGAAATCGTTGCAAATCTTTAACCTCGAATAAAGTTAATCCATAAAACTCAATTATACAACTTTGACCTTCTACCTTAATAATAACACTTCTAGCATCAATTACCTGCTCAAACTATCATCTTCCCAATTACAATCTAGTTGAGGCCTAGGACTCTGAACTTCATCATTGGAACAAGTGTCGCATTCTTATGTGTCCTTAATGCTTACTTAATTCTAGCATATAAACTTAATAAGTTAGCCCATGGTAGCATTAGACTAACTTTACTAAATCAATTTCACTTATAACCCATAGAATTCTATAATCCCCATATCAAGCTTTTAGATTTCTTACTTGGAAAAAATCTTAATATCCATCAATTGATAACTTATATTGAACACAATTAATTCCTTGTTGTTTTTATTTCACCCAAAATTTCCGTATGAACAAATATCCCATAAATTTGAAATTTAAACTTACCTAATCCAAATAGCTTTGAATAAAATAATTCCAATACACATATCCGTTTAGTCCCAAGTTTGTTAATGACTTCCAAAATTTCTCAAGACAAGGTGTCTGCCTCACCTCTTACGTGCGTCTACCAATCAAACTAACAATCATAGTACCCAACTTTCCTAAAAATTTTAAATTCTCACAAGGTATAATCTTAACTGTTAAGATCATGACTAAAACTTGTGACGCATTAAACTTATGTTCCCAAAAATTTACTAACTCAATGTTTATCCTTATAACTTAACTAACAGATCAAATTTTCTTTAAATTGTCGTCACTTTAAATTCTTAATTTGCCACAACATTATTTCACTAATGCTTAAATTTTCACGCCTAAGATTGATTCATCCTACGATTTCCTTGGTTACCATTCATTATAACATTATAACCCAAATATCTAAATATTCTACATTTCCTTCGAGCCTAAATAACCGAAAATTCCTATAATTTAAACCGTTCAATTCTCACTTACTACTAAATAAGTTCTCAGGATTCTTAAAATTGTAGAATTAATTCTTACTTTCCTCGAATATCATCCAATTTTTTTTCCTAAATCTCGAAAGTTCCACATTTACCCATGAGTCCTCAGTATTCTCAATTTCATTTTATACATTTCCCGTATCATAAGGTTCAACAGTCTTAAGTTTATTAAACCCAAAATTAATTCCCATAGCACGTCTTATATTTCTATAAATACTTAAAATCCCAAGTGTTCCTCAAAAGTTCGCAATTACGTCCTTAAAATTTTGAAACTTGCAATCTAGCCCTTAAAGTTCTCCAAATTTACATTTTGGCCCTACAACTCTTCGAAATTTGCATCATTGTCCCCATAAAATTTTCCATCTTTACCTCATTAAACTTTTAAATTCTCGAACTTAAAAATAAATCCCAAAATTTGGTAAATTCAAAAATAGTCCCTTAGAATCTTTGTTTTGCACTTAGGTCCTCAAATTATTAGTTATTACAATTAGTTCCCTAAAATTCTCAATTCATGCAATTCCATCCTTAAATCTAACTAGGTAGAGCATGTATCCTAAATAAATTCTAAGTTTTATACTTCTAAATATCGTCGTATTCTTCGAATCATTAATCTTTGCATGTAATCCTCAAAAATTTAATTCAACTAGCAACCACGAACCATCATTAATTTCTTAGAAATTCTATAAGTCTCAAAGCATTCAGAATTTTCAATATTAACTTATAACCCATAAGGAGGACATCAACACTACTAACCTAAAAATTAATATAGTCAAATAATTTTCAACCTCTCCTAAAGCCCAATATTCGAATTCTTAGACATGTCCAATTACAAACGTACCCAACATGCATAATTCCATAATTTTTTTTAAATTTAAATAAATACTGCATAATCATAATTTTGACATAAAAAATTTCATGGAAACATGCTGTCAAAATATTTCATGTTGTACACGAAATGCGTAAAAGTAAAACTTACAGACCGAAGACGTGACTTCATGAGCTTCTCGTGGTAAGTAGTAGTACAACCCTTTACAGAATCATTGCTCTGATACCAGCTATAACGGCCCGAAAATTCATGTTTGAAAATTTGCGGAAAAATTAAAAATTTTCTTTTTAAAATAATTAAGGTGCCTCATTCAAAAAATAAACTGATAAATCAAGTTTAATGTTTAAAAATAGCAGCGGAAGAAATTATTACTCGCCAAAATAACAAGTTAAAATATCCAACAACTGATAAAAAATGTTTGAGCATAAAAATGGCAAGTGCTGTAAATGAGGTCCTCGGGTTCCACTACTGCCGACCCAAGCTACCTCACTGGTCCCCGCCCTCGGCCCCGACATCATCAGTACCTACAACAATCAAGTCTAGTGAGCCTAAAGACTCAGCATGCATATATCGTAAATAACGAGTAAATAATATAGTAAAACTTGCATGGGGTAAAAATATCATGTCATCAAGCATAATGTGAAAATAACTTGTCATGAGAAATTATAATACGTGCATAACTGAACTAAAAATCATAGTGAAAATGTTTGCTCCTTGGAGCCCTGTACTGAAATAGCATGCAATAATTTTCTGTTGAGATTATGGTCTACACAAGTGGCCCCTGCACTGAACTGAACTGACCGGTAACTGGCGACCGGATAATACAATGCTCCCATGATAGTGAGATGGCCACAAGAAATATCGCATAAATCTCAAAATGAATGTTTGCACGTAATATAATTAATCAACATAATTAAATATGAACAATTTCGATCTTCTTGCATTAAAATCATGTACTTGCGATATTTAAAAATACCTATATGGCTTGATTGAAGAGTGAAAGAAGATATAAACATGCCTTGGTTTGTTTTGACAGAAAACAAACGAAATAACGATGCGGCGCGGCGGAGACGGAGTGCTCTTCACGTTCTCACTTTTTCTCTCTTAATCCATTTAAACCAAGCATGCACCATAATTATTATAATAGCGTAAAAATCGTAAACGTGATGCATGAACATTTAAAATATCATGATTTGTGCTCAGGGCGCTGCCACGACCAAAATCTCACCTCGGGTGCAAAATGACCATTTTGCCCCTAGAAATCCAAAAATTACCGTTTTACCCCTGGACCTCTAAAATTGACCCGAAGCTTACCAAACTCCTTAAATGTTCCAAAACATATTTAAAACCATTCTTAGACGTAAACCCTAGCCCATTTCATAACTTACCTATTCGTTTTAAAACTTGGACCGAGGTCCCGGTTTTAACCCGAATTGAACCGAAACTCAATCAAAACTTTCCCAACTTTTTATCATATCTTATAAACACTAACATGCTCCTAAAACAGTGTCAATATCCCATAACCACACGGCTGTAAATTTCAGAAGGTCACCTACTCTCGGCCAACCCTTTTTTCCTACAATCAAAACTTAACACATGGCCCCCAACTCATAAACATCTCGGTCCACTCTCTACTCCCCACCTGTCCATCCTTTAAGTCTTAATATAGTGACCCTAATTAACCTTCTAAACCACCAACACAAGAGGTAAAGCCGATGCACAAGCCCCTAGCCTCCTCACCCAGTGCACCCGAATTCTAACCACTGCCCAACGCTCAAGCGACTCTCCGCCTAGTCCCAGCTGTGTTCGAACCCCCTTGACCATGTTTCAGACCCCTCCTGATCTGTTCCAGGTCTCAGGATACACTTGCACAGTCGAGGCTTCCCCAAACACCCAATCTATTCCCCAACGTGCTGCAGCCGAGGCTTAGCCCTGAAATCAGACAGCCCTTGCGCTCATGCTCGACCCTACCACCTGGACCATAAACCGTGCAGTGACACAACTCCCTAGCATTAGCAACACCACGCCCCTTGCACAGAAATTTTAGAAAAAAAACGTGGATACAGTTGGCATATGCGAGAAACACATGGGATCCGAAAATATTTCATGGGAAGCCTGGATCGAAAGTTTGTGTACATGAAACAAAACAACAACATATAAATGTGTATGATCCGAGAAAGGATGATACAAAGCATGCCTTGCGAGTTCGAAGATCAAGAACGATGCGAGAAAACCCGGATGGAGTTTCTCCTTTGCACAACAATAGAAGCCGAGGCCTTCAGCTACTGTTTTTCTGAAACCGAGGGCAAGATGTGCTGTAAGAGGGTGTCGGATGGTTGTGAAATGATTAGGGTTAGGGGCGTAATATATAATATTTAAATAGTTAATAATCAATTAATGGGTCTAAATTTAATAATTAAAGGTAAAAATGATATTAAGCCCAACGGACTTAAAATTAAGCCCATTAAACGCAATCACATTCTCGAAAAAAATATTTCGTGTTAAAAAGATTTTGAAAATAATAGGCGAACACTTAAAAGTCCATCGATTCGATAAAATTTGTGTACCGTTAAAAATTAAAATCTTGCGGTTAAAAATACGCAAAAATTCCCATTTTTTTAAAAAAAAAACCCTTAAAAACACCTCAACTTAATTTATAAAGTAAATCGTATACTTAAAATAATTTCTTGAAAATTGTTCGGTCTCCGTTCCTCGTTCGAGCGTGAAATGCACCTAGAAACCCTAATGCATGAACTTATAAAATTTCATGAAATAAATTCTAACATGCATGAATTATGCCTAAAATGCATAAAAATAATTAAACATAAATTATTGAAATAAACATGCATTTAATGCTTTAAAACAATTTAATAAAATACCAAAGAAGTTTAATAACTTGCATGCATGTCAACTTTTTTTTAAAATATATTTACTAACATGCCAAATTACCACTTCTTAAATAAGTCTTTATTAACTTATCTCAATACTCCATCTCCAGACCGGCCTCACTTATTTAACCGAAAAGATAACAATTAAACTACTGCGTAAAATAAATAAATTTAAAGAAAAGAATTTAAATACTCATACAATAAAAATCATTTTAATTTTAAACTAGAATTATGCATGGCTTATACGCAGTCCAATTTACGGGTTCTACAACAGATGTGCAGAATTCATCAAACTGTGCTCTGTATTCGACCCCTCTATCGCTTCGAACCCTCTTTATTTGTTTGCCTAGTTGATTCTCAACTTCGGTCTTATAACATTTGAATGCTTCAAGAGCTTCATCTTTTGACCTCAAAAGATATACGTAACAATACCTTGTATTATCATCAATGAATGTCACGCAGTATCTTTTTCCTCCTCTAGTTTGTATAAACTTTAAATCACCAAGATCGGTGTGTATTAGTTCTAGAGGAATTGTACATCTTTCAATCGAGTGGTAAGGCGCTTTGGTCAATTTAGCTTCAACACATATCTCGCATTTTTGTGTTGGATCGACGTTGTGTTTAGGCAATAATTCAAGTTTCATTAAACTTTGCAAGGCATTAAAATTTACGTGTCCTAAACGAACATGCCATAAATGAGAACACTAAAGCAAGTAAATAGAACTTTTGTTTTTATTACTTTCAACAACATTTTGGCGTATAGCCATTACATTCAACTTGAAAAGGTTCTCATCGAGATATCATTTTCCAATAAAATGACTATTCTTGATCAATACAAACTTGTTAGACTCAAATACTAGTCTAATCCCATGTTTGACCAACAGAGATCCCGACACAAAATTCTTTCTTATGTCCGGTATATGAAGTGCATCAACAAGGGTTACTTTCAAACCCGATGTCATCTTCAGTACCACATTTCCGGTGCCCACCACCTCAGATGTAGCGGAGTTCCCCATGTAAAGTTTTCTCCCGGTCGATGGAGTGTATGTGGAGAACATCCCCTTGTTGGAGTATATGTGTCGAGTTGCTCCAATATCAACCCACCACTCATTGGAGTTTTCAACCAAGTTTGCTTCCAAAATAACTGCAGACAAATCAAGTTGAGAAAAAACAAATGGTGCCGATCTTTCTTGAACTACATTGGCTTGAGGATTTCCCTTCTTTGGCTTCCTACAATCCTTGGCCATGTGATTTGGTTTTCCGCAGTTATAACAAGTTCCTATGAACTTCTTTTTATTTGGTGGTTGTTGGCCTTGTTGCGGTTGCTTCTCAAACTTTCTCTTCTTCCCATGAAAACATGATTCAACAATGTTCACCCTTGCTGCCATTTTACTTGCCTTGGCCTCGGTGCTCTAGAGGTCTTCTTCTATCCTAATCTCACAATGAGATCCTCCAATCCAATCTCCTTCCTTTTATGCTTCAAATAATTCTTGAAATCCTTCCACAATGAAAGGAGTTTCTCGATCATAGCAGCAATGTAACGCCTCTGATCGGTTTTAATAAAATAACAGCGGAATTTAAAATTTTCTTCAAAATGGAAGGAGGATTCAAAATACATTTCAATATATATCCAAAGTATATACATGATCAATAAAATGATACAACAAAATACAATATATCATTTTTGTGATCATGTCCAAAAATTCTACCAAAATAGTCTTCTTCCTTCCTTCCTTCTCTATATGCATATGACTCCGGCCCACAATCAACGTCCCGGCTCGTCGCTCTTATCTGCATCACATGAAATAACTGAAATGAGTATAAAACTCAGCAAGTGGAACTCTTACATAACAATGGATATATATCATAATCTGTAAAACATGTCTTTGAAATCATTAAATACCATCAACTCTTGAAACATGAATAACATAGCATAATATAACAATAAAATGATATTTTTCTCTTTTCTCTGTTGGATTGATATCTATATAGTATCTCTGTCTCTGTACCTATATCCCATCAATATACATCGATAACTCTGAGGGATATAAGCCTATGGTCGTTGATCAACTAATTGCATGCAATCTCTGACTATGTATCTATCAATCCAATAAATCATTTAAACTCTTTCTTTGGCATTAAATCAGACACTTTGAAGACTCTTTTCTCTTGTATTCCTTTTTTCACAATTGAGACATAAAATGCCTCCATAATATACAACAAAGTGTATCAATACATAACATGAATCAAATGAAGGGAATAGCACATTAAAACCATTGAAACACCATACATATAATATCATGTGAGCACAAGGAATGAAATTCCACTTACAACCAATAGAAACCTTGATTCTATACTCTTGGTTGAATTCCTACCACAATAAACCATGTATTGCACCATCAGCTACAACATTTGCTTTCCCTGGTTGGTAACTAATCGTCACATCTTAGTCTTTGACAAGCTCTAACCACCGTCTCTGTCGCATATTGAGTTCTTTCTGAGAAAACAAATACTTCAAACTCTTGTGGTCCGTGAAAATTTCACACTTTTCGCCATATAAGTAATGTCTCCATATTTTCAGGGCGAAAACCACAGCTGCCAGCTCCAGATCGTGCGTAGGATAATTTTTCTCGTCTTTCAACTGGCGAGAAGCATAAGCTATGACCTTTCCACGTTGCATCAGCACTGCACCAAGACCCTTCTTCGACGCATCGGTATAAACAACAAAGTTCTCTGAACCACTGGGCAATGCAAGTACCGGAGCTGTCGTCAATTTCTCCTTCAACTCTTGAAATCCACTTTGGCAATCATTGGACCACTCAAACTTCACCGCCTTCCTCGTCAAGTTGGTTAACGGCAGGGCAATCTTGGAAAAATCTGAAATAAAACGAAGATAATAACCCGCCAAACCAAGAAAACTGCGTACCTCTGAAACAATGGTAGAAATAGGCCATTTCTGAATCGCCTCTACCTTCACAGGATCAACAGCTAAACCATCCTTCGAGTCAACATGGCCTAAGAAAGAAATCTGCTCCAACCAGAAATCACATTTCTTCAATTTAACATACAACCTCTTCTCTCTCAACAACTGAAGAACAACTCTAAGGTGCTCTAAATTAAGCTCTCTAGTCTTGGAATAAATCAGTATGTCGTCGATGAAAACAATGACAAAGCTATCCAAATACGGCTTGAACACTCGGTTCATAAGATCCATGAAGACTGAAGGAGCATTAGTCAGACCAAAAGACATCACAAGAAATTCTTAATGACCATACCTGGTCCGAAACGCCGTCTTAGGGATATCAGACTCCCTAACCTTCAACTGGTAATAGCCAGACCGCAGATCAATCTTCGAGAACACTGTAGCCCCCTGCAGTTGGTCAAAAATATCGTCTATCCGTGGCAACGGATATTTATTCTTGATAGTCACTTTGTTGATCTCTCTATAATCAATGCAAAGCCGCAAATACCCATCTTTCTTCTTGACAAAAAGAACCGGAGCTCCTCAAGGCGAAGAACTCGGCCGAATGAAACCTTTATCCAAAAGATCTTGCAACTGCGTCTTCAACTCTTTCATCTCTGTAGGGGCCATTCTATACGGAGCCTTAGAAATAGGAACCGTACCCGGAACTAGCTCAATCACAAACTCTACATCTCTGTCCGGCAGTAAACCGGCACATCATCCTCAAATACATCAGGAAACTCTCTCACAACATCAATATTCAACTTCACAATTCTATCCACATCTACAATCGAAGCCAAAAACCCATCACAACCTCTAAATAACAACTTCTTAGCCTCAATACATGAAATAAAAGGAAGGACCAGCGAAGTACCTGCACTGGCGAGCAAACCTTCCTTATTGCCACCATCTGCAAATTTCACCGTCTTAGCAATGCAATCATTCACTGCACGATAGGTTGATAGCCAATCCATGACAATTATAATATCAAACGCAACCATCGGAATAACAATCAAATCGGCATAAAACACTCGCTCATCAATTTGAACAGAGCACGCATACACAATAGATGTCGGGCACAACACATCCCCAGAAGGCAAAACAACATTAAACTGGAGGAGAAGAACAGAAGGAACTGTACCCAAAGATCTCAAAAATAGTTCAGACATAAAAGAATGAGTAGCACCTGTATCAATTAATGTCGTAGCTACTCTACCTGAAATTAAAATAGTGCTAGAGATCACAGAAGAATAATTGTTTATACCTTCCTTCGTCATGGTAAAGATGCGACCCTGCACCTTCTCTTTACTCGCTCCTCTTGGACAGTCTTTGGCAATATGGCCTGCAGTGCCACATCGATAACAAGTATGAGTACCAAATCTGCACTCTCCCCGATGATGTCTACTGCACTTGGGACACAATGGCTTCTCAGGATCAAATGGAACTGCCGGTGGTTTAGGACTCGGCTCTAACTTGCCTTTCCCCTTGAAATTGCCTTTTCCTCTTTTGTTTGAACCTTGACACCTTTGAGCAATGCCCTGCTGCCTCGCCTGTCTCTCTCTAGCAATGTCTTTCTCATCTTGCTCGGCCAACAATGCTTTAGCCACAATCTCTTTATATGCCACCGCCTTCGACATATTAATGTCCCTTCTGATTTATCCTCTAAGGCCTCTAATGAAATGAGCACCCTTGTCTTTGTCATTGGAAGCAATATATGGGGCAAACAGACAGCCTTCCTCGAACTTCAGAATATACTCATCGACATTCATACCTTCTTGACGAAGTTCCAAAAACTCAGTCACCTTCCGAGCTCGAAGTGCATCTGGAAGTACTTCTCATAGAAAAGATCAGT
The DNA here is from genome assembly GCF_022965805.1 of Primulina eburnea. Lineage (NCBI taxonomy): Eukaryota > Viridiplantae > Streptophyta > Magnoliopsida > Lamiales > Gesneriaceae > Primulina > Primulina eburnea. The sequence goes on from NC_133115.1 coordinate 14,051,524, forward strand.
GAACTCTTGCCACTTCAATGCCGGAACATCCACACTAACTTTGGTAGCATTCCAACAAATGCGTGCAGCTTTGACTAACATGAACACTGCACAACTGATTCTGTCCTTGTCTTCATAGTTGAGATGATCGAAAATCGCCTCAAGAGCTTTGATCCACTCCACGGCCGCCAATGGATCGGTGCTTCCTGCAAATTCAGGCGGATCCATTCTCTTGAAAGCAGTAAAGATCCCATCAGTACCAACTGCTTGTGCCACTTGGCCTCTCACTTGACCTCTACCTTGACCCGTACCTTGCAAACGGAGCAACTCTTGGATCTTCTCACTATGGACCTTGGCTAGCTCTTTCAATAACTTGCCGAACTCGTCGACAACACTAGATGAAGAACTATCCTCACCCTCTGCAGCTTTCCTCTTAGGAGGCATAACTCCTACAATGTGCTCACACAATACATATCAACCAATAACAATGAATAGATGTAGAAAAGACATACCCAGACAGTTGAAAGTAGACGAAGTCATATGCATTGGTCCGAAGAATGTTGCTCTGATACCACTAAATGTAACGCCTCTGACCGGTTTTAATAAAATAACAGCGGAATTTAAAATTTTCTTCAAAATAGAAGGATGATTCAAAATATATTTCAATATATATCCAAAGTATATACATGATCAATAAAATGATACAACAAAATACAAAATATCATTTTTGTGATCATGTCTAAAAATGCTACCAAAATAGTCTTCTTCCTTCCTTCCTTCTCTATATGCATATGACTCTGGCCCACAATCAACGTCCCTGCTCGTCGCTCTTATCTGCATCACATGAAATAACTGAAATGAGTATAAAACTCAGCAAGTGGAACTCTTACATAACAATGGATATATATCATAATCTATAAAACATGGCTGTGAAATCATTAAATACCATCAACTCTTGAAACATGAATAACATAGCATAATATAACAGTAAGATGGTATTTCTCTTTTCTCCGTTGGATTGATATCTATATAGTATCTCTGTCTCTGTACCTATATCCCATCGATATACATCGATAACTCTGAGGGATATAAGCCTATGGTTTTTGATCAACTAATTGCATGCAATCTATGACTACGTATCTATCAATCCAATAAATCATTTAAACTCTTTCTTTGGCATTAAATCAAACACTTTGAAGACTCTTTTATCTTGTATTCTCTTTTTCACAATTGAGACATAAAATGCCTCCATAATATACAACAAAGTGTATCAATACATAACATGAATCAAATGAAGGGAATAGCACATTAAAACCATTGAAACACCATACATATAATATCATGTGAGCACAAGGAATGAAATTCCACTTACAACCAATAGAAACCTTGATTCTATACTCTTGGTTGATTTCCTACATCAATAAACCATGTATTGCACCATTAATAACTTAATAATCATAAACCCATACCATTAGATCCATAAAATCAACACCATCACAAACCCAATACTTCTCCCAACACCAAAACCAAGAAATAAACAAACCCATAAGCTTACCTTAGCTCCTTTGAACCCAAAATAATATTGATCCCAATTCAAATACCCAACAAGATGCTTGAATCAAAGAAATGAGAGAAAGGAAATGGAACCCTAGCTCCCCCCAAGGCTGAAGAATCGAGAAGTCCAAGGAAAGAATGAGAGAAAAGTGAGCAATCTCTTGTATTTAATCACTTAAAACCGAAAACACGACTTTACTGTTCACGGACCGTAGGAGCGCTAGCCCTTGCACCGCGGGTGCGCTATGCCTTCGACACCTCATCCAAAAATTTGAAACTGTCGACCGCGGGTGCACTGCATTTTGGAGCGCGGGTGCACTCTAATCACCGCGGGTGCACTGAAAAATGGAGTGTGGGCGCACTCTGGTGACCACGGGTGCACTGAAAAATAGAGTGCGGGTGCACTCTCCTCTGAACCAACAATATTCTTTGCAACTAAAATCGAATCGTAACGTCGCTTCTCTTCATATTTCGGCCACACACTCAAAAAGAAAGTTGCATATCTATAATTTATCTAACCACCCCAATTGGACTCATACCAATTGGCTCGACATACGAATTACCAAGAATTAAATCGCAACAACGCTACAATGACACTACACATCAACTAATAACAACGATACCATAAACCATATATCGCAACTCTTAACCTCTAAATCATACTTAAACTTAACCAAATAGTCAATAATCATATGAAATCTTAGACCTTACCGTTCACCAGGCTTGGCTATTACAAGCAACTTGGAAGGACTCAGTTAGACTCATTCCTTCTGCATTGTTGGAAACTAAATTTCAGTGATTTGACAAACTAAGCATCAAATTTATTGGGCTAACTGATCAAGTAACCAGGCTTCGCAAATCAACTATCAATTTCCTAACTGAAGATGGGAACTGATACAAGCTAAACTAATTTACAACTGACTGATCAGTTGGAAACTGATCAGTTGAGAGAAACTGAATTATTGTTCCGGTATAAATCGTCATTATCTGTTCTTCAAGTCAACCGACTGATCAGTCGTGAACCAATCAGTCGATATATTCAGTCGAGAGCACACAAGCTATTGCAACACGTCATAAGTTGAAACGGAAATTCAACCGACAATAGTTCAAAGCATACTGCAACTCGGAGTGGAACGCCGCATTTCAGAATCTACATTATACGAATGTCAAAGAATATTGACGTGGCAATCAACAGATATATGAATTCAAATATTATTTAATATTTACCGTTGAGAGGGAATCCTATAAATAGGTGAAGAGGGCAGCTGAGAATGGACAACACGAACAACTATTCTATTCAAGCTTGCTGTTACGCTGCTAAAATCACTACTCGTATTCAAATATCAAAAGCTCACTCTTATCAGATATATCAGTGCCAATCAAGGCTATATTTACGAGCTTGTTAGCACTTTGAAATCATTGTTAGATTCATCCAGTCGTGTTAAATTCAGTCACGCACTGTAAAAGTTTTTGTGAACTAAGAGTTTCAGTTTTGACTGTGTTAAGTCCAAACTGAAGTGGGTCAGTACAACTTTTGTATTCGATCAAAGTATTTTAGTGAAAATCCTATCTTCGTGATAGAAAGGGTGACATAAGAGTTATTCTATTTTCCGAACATCCAGAAACAAACCGTGTGCATTTTATTTCAGTTATTCTATCTCTCAGTCAGTTTACTTCCGCAACTGTTTTTCAGTTAAACTGATTGTTATCGACTGACGAGATACCGAGTGTCAGTTTGTCACTAAACTGAACCCAATCTTCAAAAATAGATATAATACGTGATTGTTTATTCAACCCCCTCTTCTAAACACTTATCACCTTCTAACCGATCCTTTCAAGTGGTATCAGAGCAGTTGTATCTCGTCTCAGAATATTTCTACTCAAACTGATTATCATGGCATCTTTCAATAAAATCCCTATGTGCTCTAGAGAAGACTTCGATGATTGGAAAATCAGGAAGCGGGCTGACTTAGCTGCACAAGATGATGACATGTGGTATGTCATTACTGAAGGTCCGATGAAAATATTGAAAGCCAACACAGCAGTTGCAATCACTGATGGGGCACCTCACAGAATTGAAAAGCCCAGAGATGAACGGACTGCTGAGGATAAAAGAAAAGCAAATTTTGACAATGTGGCAAAGGATATACTGTACAAAACGCTGGATAAAGTAACTTTCAACAAAATTAAAATGTGTTTGACAGCTAAAGAGATTTGGGAAAAACTAATCCAGCTTTGTGAAGGAAATGGACAAACCAAAGAGAATAAACTTTTTGTTGCTGTTCAGAAGTTTGACAACATCAAGATGAGAGCTGGAGAATCAATGCATGAATATGATGAAAGAGTCAGTATCATCAATGAGTTAAATGCACTTGGAAAAGAGTATACCAACAAAGAAGTTGTATTAAAAGTGATCAGAGGTCTTCCCAGGGAGTGGGACGTTAAGACCATGACAGTAAGGGAGTCCAAGGATCTAAACAAGGTTGAGCTTCATGACCTATTTGCTGATCTGAAGGCCTATGAGTTTGAGCTGCAAACTCGAGAAGGAGAACCTTCTACTCTAGTAGCCACAACTGCCTTAGCTGCTGTCAGAACAAAACCAACTGGTTCAGTCGAGAAGGTTGCTGATCAACTGAGCAATGATGCTATGTCATTGTTCATCAAAAAATTTGGAAGGTTTATGAGGAAAAATCAAGGGAACTTCCAGAAGCATTATCAGAGAAACAATTTTAAAGAGGATTCAAATGCTTGCTACAACTGTGGCAAACCTGGTCACTTCATTGCTGACTGTCCCAAACCTAAGAAGGACAGTCAAGGCTCGACTGAAAGAAGGAAGAAGTCTTATGAACAAAAAAGGAGATCCAAGGATGATAAGAAGTCTTTCAGGAAGAAGCATGAGGCGCTCTTAGCTGAAGAAAGTAAATCTAAAAGGGCAGAAACTGACAGCGAAGAGTCAGAGCCAAAAACCTCATGCAGTTCCAGTGATGGTGAAGAGGAAGTGAAGTGTCTAATGGCTGGTAATACAGAAGTGGAGTCAAGTAGTCAACAGGTATTTGACTTCAGCTCAACTGATTTCACTAGAGAAGAACTCATTTCAACTCTTCATGACATGGTTAACGAGTACCACAAGCTTGCCTTATCTTTTGAAAAGACCAAAGCAAAGAAAACTGATCCCATAGACAATAAAACTAAAACTGATGAATCAGTTGATGTGTCGAGTCTAAAAAGGGAGATTGCTGAGCTCAATGATGAAAGAAGCAGGAATCAATCAATGATTCAGAAGTTGATGCTTGAAAATTCAAAGCAAACTGAGCTTATTCAGGCTTGGAACAAATCATCTGCTGCATTAACTGAAATACAGAACTCACAGAAATCAGTTACTGATAAAATGGGTTTAGGGTTCAGTAACCAAGATGAAATGTCTTCCAATGATACTCGACCAAAACTGAATACGGATAAAGAGAAATACATTCACTTTGTCAAATCAGTTGTGGTACAAGAACAAACTGAGCTAAGTAAACTGGTTGAACAGCCCACTGAAAGTACGAACAAAGCTAGAAGATATGGTATTGGTTATAGCCCAAAAGTTTTAACTGACTCACACAATCAGTCGTAAAAAAGATTTAGTAGGAATATTCAAATGGCTACTCCAATATCTACAACAACAAGCCAGTTCAGAAAAGATATCAGCTGAACAATTAGTTGAACAAAGCTAAATCACATGTTGTCTCTTCTGCACACTACACACCAAGCACACACAAATCGAGAAAGACCATCTGGAATACAGCAACTAGACAGTCAGTCAGAATAATCCAAGTTTGGATTCCTAAAGGACTAATCAGTTTTGGACCCAAATAGAAATGGGTGCCAAAATTATATCTTGTGTGTGATTGCAGGTAACAGGTACAAGCAAGGAATCAATCTGGTACTTGGATAGTGGAAGCTCACGACACATGACGGGAGATGAAAACTTGTTATCTCAACTGATCAAGTACACTGGACCAAACATCAGTTTTGGAGATAATTCCAAAGGTAAAACTATGAGTAAGAGTAAGCTTATCAATGGTAACTTTATCATTAATGATGTTTTATTAGTTGAGAATCTCAAGTATAATTTAATTAGCATTAGTCAGTTATGCAATAATGGATTCTCAGTTCAGTTTGACAAATATTCTTGCTCAGTTAGAGACTCAACCAATGAGGTCATCCTAACTGGAAAACAGTGTGGAAACACTTACAAAGTCAGTTGGAATGATCAACCTTATGCATCAGTATGTTTTATTGCTTCAAAATCTTCTAAAAACTGGTTGTGGCATAAGAGATTAAACCACCTCAACTTTAAATCTATTGCATATCTGAGTAATCACGATCTTGTCACTGGTTTGCCCAAAATGGATTTTACTAAAGATAAAGTTTGTTCAGCATGTCAGTTTGGTAAACAAGTAAATTCTTCTTTTAAAAACAAGGGCCGTAAATCTTCTTCCCGATGCTTAGATCTGTTACATATGGATCTATTTGCTCCAATACCAGCCAGGAGCATAGTAGGAAAGAAATACACCTTGGTGGTTGTGGATGATTTTTCAAGATTTACTTGAGTTATTTTTCTCAAATCCAAAGACCAAACTGCTGCACAACTGATCAAGATTTTCAAAAGACTATTAAATGAAAAATCAGTTGGAATTGATAGAATCAGATCCGATCGAGGAACTGAATTCATCAATCAAATTCTTTCAAATTTTTTGAAAATTCTGGAATTAAGCATGAGCTCTCAGCAGCTAGAACTCCTCAGTAAAATGGTGTAGCTGAGAGGAGAAATCGGACCCTTAAAGAAGCTGCTAGAACCATGCTTTCTGATTCTGGTATTTCTCAAAATTTTTGGGCAGAGGCAGTAAACACTGCGTGTTATACTCAGAACAGATCGATGATTAATAAAAATCATTTGAAAACTCCATATGAGATCTGGCATGGACGAAAAAGTGTGGTTTCTTACTTCAAAATATTCGGCTGCAGATGTTTTATTCTTGACAATGGCAAAAATCGTTTAAAAGTCTTTGATGCTAATCTGCAGAGGGAATATTTCTGGGATATTATTCAGTCAGCAAAGCTTATAGAGTTTTTAACAAGAGCACACTAAATATTGAAGAGTCTATACATGTTGTTTTTGATGAAACTGTACTAACTGATAAGCCAACTGATCTAGTTGAGCTAGTTGATCGATTTACAGCTATCAGTTTGGAGGATGATCATGAAGAATAAAATCATATCAATCGAAACATCCTTCAAACACCTGAACCTGAAATTGTGGATCAATCAGTTGAACATGAAGTAGTTCCTGAAAGTCAGTTGGTAGGGCAAAGAAATGATATTCAGTTACCAACTGAAACAGCTCCAACTGAAACTGAAAACATTCAGTTGCCTACAGAAGTAGTTGCTGATACAGAAGCAACAAACGCTAAACTCATATGGAAGAAATCACATCCTCCAGAATTGGTGATAGTTAATCCATCTGACCCGGTAAGAACAAGAAATCAAATGCTCAATTTATTTATTCATTAAGCTTTTGTATCGCAATTGGAACCGAAGGAAACTGATGAAGCTGATGCTGATCCAAACTGGACAAATGCAATGCAAGAGGAGCTGAATCAATTTACCCATAACAATGTCTGGAATCTAGTTCCAAGACCATTTTCAAACATTGTTATAGGTACAAAATGAGTGTACATGAATAAATTTAACGACGATGGTTCAGTTGTGAGCAACAAGGCGAGACTGTTAGCAGAAGGATACATGCAAGAAGAAGGAATTGACTATGATGAAATATATGCACCAGTTGCAAGACTGAAAGCTATCAGAATATTCCTTGCCTATGCATCATTCAAGAATTTCAAAGTCTACCAGATGGATGTAAAGAGTACATTCCTGAATGGTCAGTTGCAAGAAGAAGTTTATGTTGAACAACCTCCAGGTTTCATCAATCATCACTCTCCTTATCATGTCTACCATTTGATCAAAGCCTTATATGGTCTTAAACAAGCTCCAAGAGCTTGGTATGAAACTCTTTCAAAATTTCTAACTGATTACAATTTTTCTGTTGGATCAGTTGATAAGACATTGTTCAAATTTTCAAAGAATGATCACATTTTACTCGTTCAAATTTATGTTGATGAAATTATATTTCGGTCAACTAACCCCAAATTATGTGAGAAATTTGCTAAGAAATTTGAAATGAGTATGATAGGTGAACTGACATTTTTTCTTGGACTACAAGTGAAGCAACTGGAGACAGGCATTTTTATTAGTTAGACAAAATACACGAAGGAGTTGCTGAAGAAATTTGGCATGGAATCGTGTTCAGCTGCAAGTACTCCCATGAGTTCATCAGTTAAACTATACACTGATCAAGGGGGAATATCAGTTGAGGCGACACTTTACAGAGGTTTAATAGGTTCATTATTGTACCTAATTGCTAGTCGTCCTGATATTGTATTTGTTGTCTGTATGTGTGCTAGATTTCAAGAAAACCCTAAGCAATCAAATTTTTCAACTGTCAAATGTATTTTAAAATATCTGAAAGGCACTCAAAATGTTGGGTTATGGTATTCTAAAGACTCCTCTGTCAATCTAGTTGGATATTCAGATGCAGATTATGCAGGATGTAAGCTTGATCGTAAAAGTACAAGTGGATCATGTACGTTTCTAGGAGACAGACTGATCTCTTGGTTCAGCAAGTAACAGACATCCATTGCTACTTCCACAACTGAAGCAGAATATCTTGCTGCTGGGAGTTGCTGTGCTCAACTGCTCTAGATTCAGCAACAACTGAAAGACTATGGAGTTATTGCCAAAGAGTTACCCATATTTTGTGACAATACAAGCACGATTGCTATTAACTACAACCCATTTCTTCACTCAAGGACCAAGGACATAGATGTCAGGCATCACTTTATCAGAGATCATGTTTTGAAGAAGGACATAAGACTGGAATATGTCTCAACTAAATAACAAGCAGCTGACATCTTCACCAAACCATTGCCTGAGACTAAGTTTTCTCACTTTCGCAATATACTTGGATAAATTGATTTATCCTCATCAGTTTTACTACTAATATATCAGTGGTTAATTAATTTGTGTCATCTATCACTTCTTAATTTTTAACTGATGTCAGTTTGTCAGTTTGTTATTTGTCAGCTATTATTTTCAGTTCGTGATTTACTTATCAACTCTTGAGATTAACTCTTGCAGGAAGATTAAAGACAAAGATAAACTAGATAAACCTTTTATTCATTTAAAGAAATAAGCACGGACTACAGTGAAATATTCTTCCTCAACAGTAGACCTCCACTTGGCCAACCAACTGGTTAGAGCTCCGGTGGAAGTCTTAAGGAAGCTATCTGATTCAAAAAATTTGTTCTAAATTATTCCTTTACTTCTGGAACATTAGTAGGTCGACACCTTCATCTGCGAAGATGTCCACCTCATGAGCAACGTGCAAGCACTGCCGATATTTCTTAAGTTTTGCCACCAGTTTGGGGGTGTTAGCCACTTCACACTCCTGGAGGAACTGGAGTTCTTGTAGCACTTCCCAGTATCGGAGAATTTTGTGGAAGACTTCATCTTCCATAGCAGTCTTTCTTTTCTCCAAAGCTGAGTCCTTAAATGCTTCAGCCATATCAAGAGTTTTCGAGCTACTTGAACCTGCCATTATAATTTTTGGATAATATGATTGAGACTAACCGAGCTATTCTCATTTATAGCCCAGGGTCAAGGAAGCTGAAAGGACGAAATCATTTCGGCAGACGATTAACCTGCTAAGCTTCAGATTTATTTTTAATTAGTCATTTTATATAATACTTAAATTCTCATAATTTATATATGAATTTATTAAGGGGGAATATTGGTTTTAAAAGGTCAACTGAGAAGACAGCAGTTAGTAAATCCTCAACTGAAAAGACACAGTTTCACAACTGATCGTACAGCTGATTATTTTACTAATCTTCTCACATAAGTTAAACAATTAACCACATTATATTCCAAATCAAGTGATGTGACTGTTTTTTTAATTGCTAAATAGCATCTTTAAACGTGGCTTCATTTGAACCATTTGAAATTGTACACACGCTTGAAGCACACGTACACGTTTTTAATTCAAAATTTTCATGGACTGACACATGTCCAGAAATTGAACAGTCACCTACATATGTACCTTTCCCGCCCCAATTCAGTTCTTCCTTAGGCGAATATCAATTTTCAGAGCAAATTCACACTCAAAACTTATATCTTGAAAACTTTAAGGTTTTCGTATTCTCAGAAATGACAAATCAAATTCTAGCACACAGTTTGAATGCTATGGATATTTATTTTGAATCAGTTCTATCATTCAAAGAGGCAGATATAAAGAACGTATTTTTAAAATTGGAAGCAGCTGGTTTGAGGACGTTTCTGGGACAATCTTCTCAGGAAATCTACCCAAAGGAACTTCATGATTTCTACTCAAATTGGTATGTAAATTCTGATGGAAATGTCATCACTACTGCAATGGTCAATTGTTGACCATTTCTGAAGAATCTTTTGAAGAACTGTTCTTATTGTCTTCTGATGGGTTAGCAAACCTTGCTGAAGTAAAGGAATCTAATGTCGAAGAGATGCAAACTCTGTTTTCTGCTGATGGACGAAAAATCAAAGTTTCTGATCCAAAGAATGAACTAAAGCCATAAGTTCAGTTGCTGGCTGATATTGTAGCCAAGGGGTTATTAGCGAAGGCAGGATCATTTGCTGCACTAACCATGGAGAAGTTTCAGGCCACTACTGTTATTATGGCTGGTCAAAGACTGAACTGAAGCACCTTATCTTCAATGTCTTGAGGAATATGTTTCAATCAACCAAGCAGTCCAAATGATTCGCAGTACAGTTGAGTTATTTGATGAAAGTCAAAGGACTGGTGGCTGATGATTCAGAGAGATCATCAAAACTGAAAATCTTCAACGCCAAAAATGTTCAGCCACCAAAATCAAAGTTGGAAATGTTTCCTAAACAATTCTTGAAGATCAAGAAGGAGATTGGGATTGAACAAGCTCCCAAATCAGTCCAAAAGAAGAAAGCTGTTCAGAAAAAGACAATCAAACGAAAGTTGATTGTAACTGAATCTGACTCTGAGAAGAGTCCATCTCCAAAGATCATAAAAAAAACCACGGACTTTGAAGAACAAGCCTACTGCAATAGTTGGCACTATGCCAACTGATAGGGTGACTATATCAGAAACTCAAAAGCCTATCAAGGATGTCCCTTTGAAAGCAATCCCAACTGAACCCTCAACTGAGGATCAATTACTTCTATCCAAGATTCTGCCATAGAAGAAAGTCACTGAATCTAGTGACAAGAAGAAGCTTGTTGGAGTTACGGCTCCACTGATCAAAATTTCCGGATATAGTCCTTTACCTTTTGCCAGACCAAAAGGAGTAGTGATCAGATAAGGTATCGATTCAACTACTTCAGTATTAAGCATTCCACATATCCTGACTGATCCAAAGGGCAAAGGAAAGATGCAAGAAAATCCTAGACCTACAGACGCACATTGATCTCATTTGGCAGGAGATTAATGAATTTTCAGCAGAGAAACTCAAAATTTTTTATGAATGGGTCAGATTCAGGACTCATGTCTTTGCCAAAGAACTTCAGAAGAAATCCAAACTGAGAAGGTTTATTGATATTGAAAAAGTGGTGATGAAGACAGTAAAGACATCGGCCATTACTCAAGTTCTTGAAAAGAAGAAGTATTTCTTCGATCTTATGGGAGTACAGAGATTACAGAAGATAGTTGCTAAGCTATGGCAAAACTTTGATCTTACCAGTCCAATCACATTCAATGATAAAGAAGTGTATGCTCAACTGGAAACAGATCTTATCAGACTACAAACGGAGATCAAACATTGGGAAATGGATCAAGAGTTGATCATTCCAGCAGCCACTCAAGATTTCTCAAATGAAGATTCAGTTCAAGAAACTCCTCAGGACGTTGCTACTTCTTCTCAAAAAGCAACTGCTCCTTCAACTTCAGTTGCTCAAACATCACCAATTTCTGCTCCTCTTACTGATAATCCACAGATTTACTCTGAAGCTGAATTGACATTGACAAATCTAGATGAGGTAATCGAGTCAGTTACGACTGACATTCAGCTTGAAATAGTCAGAACAGCTGAAGATGTTGCATCAACTGAAAAACCAGCAGATGTTCAAACTAAAGCTACTGAAGAACAAGCCGAAATGGCTAATTTTGAAGCATTTATTTAACCAATTCAGTCGGCGGTTGTGACTGAACAGGCAGTTCTTAGTTCTACAGACGAGCCTCAACTGAACGTTTCAACTGAAAATATGCAAACTGAAGTACCAATAGTTCAACAAACTGAAGAACCATATTCTTCATTGGATCCTCCTACTTTCTCTTCTCCTCCCCAGAATCTACAAGAGCTGATACATGCTGAAACGGAAGTTTCTGACAGGAATTTGGTGGTCTTTGATCAAACTACCAAGGAACAAGAACCAGGGCCATCTGGACCTATTTCTACTCATTCAACCTTAGAATGGACTTAGTACTTGAAGAGATTCAGGACATTCAGAACAACGTGTCAAAGATAATGACAGAAATCAAGGAAATTCAAAACACTCAACTTGCTCACTCTCTAAAGCTGAACTCCTCAAGTTAATTCAATTCAGGAAAACTGAAGTCAATTCAAACTGTTGTGACCTCTATCTCCTTTACGATCGATGAACTTAAAAAGAATAGAGGCTTAGCTGAGAGTCTATCCCTAACTCAAGAGTCAATCAGCAAACGAGTTGAATTTATGGAGTCATCTGTTTCGAAGAAAATCGACTTGCTGCAAACCATTGTATTATCTGTTGTCAAAGATATTGCAGCTGATGTTAGGTTTTTATCTCAAAAATTTGATATGCTTGACAAAAAAAAGAAAGCAGCTAGATTGATGAAGGAATAAGAGAGGATCAGAACTGAAGAACAACTGTTGTCAGTTATTAGTTGAAGGATATTTTTTTCCTTTGTACAAATTTGTACACTTGAAAAATTATTTTATCTACAATGTTTTAAAGTATTCTGATTACTTCAGCTGATCAGTTTATTAAGTCCCAAGTTTGTCAATCACCAAAAAGGGGGAAATTGTTGGAAACTAAATTTCAGTGATTTGACAAACTAAGCATCGAATTTATTGGACTAACTGATCAAGTAACCAGGCTTCGCAAATCAACTATCAGTTGCCTAACTGAAGATTAATGTGCATAATATTAAAGGAAACTGATACCAGCTAAACTAATTTACAACCGACTGATCAGTTGGAAATGATCAGTTGAATGAAACTGAATTTTCAAGTCAACTGACTGATCAGTCGTAAACCAATCAGTCGACATATTCAGTCAAGAGCACACAAGCTATTGCAACATGTCATCAGTTGAAAAGGAATTTCAACCGACAATAGTAAAAAGCAGACTGCAACTCGGAGTGGAACGCCGCATTTCACAATCTACAGTGTACAAATGTCAGATAATATTGACGTGGCAATCAACGGATATATGGATTCAAATATTATTTAATATTACCGTTGAGAGGGAAGCCTATAAATAGATGAAGAGGGCAGCTGAGAATGAACAATACGAACAACTATTCTATTCAATCTTGCTGTTATGCTGCTAAAATCACTACTCGTATTCAAATATCAAAAGCTCACTCTTATCAGATATATCAGATAGTAATTGTATGCTTCTGCAGGATTTCTTGTTTAATTGAACACACTCTCTCGAGCTATGCCAAACAAATTCTACTCAATGAAGTAATTAAATGACTTTAATTATTTATCAAGAGTGAATCGCATGTCGATCTATGAAATCGCCTAGTTTTCGCCCTACCGGACTATGACTATCGGCGCGTATCCAATTTCATATGTCTATGTAAATTGTAGATCCACGGATTATACCACTCGTTCCTATAACAAGTTATTCTCTCGAACTCACTCGCAATATAAAAACGTTGTTAAAGTTAGCTACGCTCTAACAACACGATAAAACAATAGTATAATCAAGAATAACACAACAATCGAAATATAAATTAATTAAATCAAAGTTTGGGGTAGGATCCCCTTAAATCCCAACAAATATTTTAGTTTAGCTACTAGAATTCATGGTAGAAATAAAGATAAAAATGTTTCAAGGATAAAAACTAAATCAGAAATAATAGATTTGACAAAAATTGCGAAGAACGACGCCCGGAAATCTTCGATTCTTCAAAATTCTTGTGGCGGCTCTCCAATATTTCTGAATGATTCAAAAAACATCCAAAGATCCTTTCCATATCATCCACATCCCAAGACTAAGGTAAGGAATTGGCAAAGAATTTTTTCCAAAAAAAGGTGGCGCTTGGGCGGTAGAATATTACCGCTCGAGCACCACATGTTCTGGACATTTTCTCTTCGGAGGATAAATCTCGCGCTCGGGCGGTAGAATATTACCGCTCGAGCGCCACATCTTCTGTAATTTGGCTTGTGAGTCACTTCTCGCGCCCGGGCAGTGAATTTCTACCGCTCGGGAGCTAGTATTTCTGCTCATTTTTGCACCTTTTGCTCCGATTTCGGTTTTCCGGTCATTTTACCTGCAAACTTGTCATGCACGAGTGAGAAATGATCAAATGCATATGCTTACTCTAAAAAGAACAAAATGTAAATGAAATGTACGCCTGCACAATGCAAACACACACAAACTAATGCAATAAAACACGTAAAAACCACACCTATCAACCCCCTCATACTAACCTTTTGCTTTTCCTGAAGAAAAATAGGTTACCAACAACAACCAAGACATGAAACAAAGCACAAGGTGAAAATACTAAAAACAACTAAACTGATGGCGAAACGGCAAACTAAAATCTCATGCCTCAGCGGGTTTTTGAATTGCATCCCATTAGTCAACTCACAACATCTATTAACACCTATTTTAAAACACCTTATAGCATTTTGATTTGACCAGATGGTGTGGTCGTGTGTCTGTGTGCTGTTGGTTTCACTATCTTGTGCATCAGATAGTTTTATTCGCAAATCATGTGGGTCGCCGAATCAACAAGTCAACACAAGTTTCTCGTTCCTGAGTTCTATTTCTATTCGGGACCAACCAGTAAACACATAAAGTGATAGAATTCATAGTTGAACAACAAAATGTAGGGAGTCAATAGCCATAAGTGCTCAAGTGGTTCAGAAAGATTGGGAGTACGTAAATCATTTTCACTATGCACTTGTCAGAAATTTTCTCTGACATTCCTCAACACCTTACATCTCCATCTTTTTAGCCTTGGGATAGGATTTCATCCCTTTTTGGCTCCCCCACACCTTACATCCCCTTTTGATTTCATTCTTTTATTTATTTTTTAATTATTTTATGCATAGTTTTCTCGTGTGTACTCCATAGGACTGGAATAAAGGGTATGTTTATTTATCGGGCCTAGAGGAGAATTTTGAGGTCCTATGCATGATTGGGATGAAGGGTATTTGAGGTATACTTTTGATTTCTACTCGAGTTCATGCTACTGGTCAGTCACTTGTTTCAACAGGAATTCATTCAAGTTCTACTCGCGTCTTATGTTTTTCCAGTTTCCCTCACATATTATTTTGAACTTAACTGTCATTCACATCACTATCAAAATCCACTCTATTTGCATATAAAAAAATTTCAATTCACCGGGGGATTCCTAACGAGTGATAAGACTAAGCAACATGCAGTTCATTTAGCCCAAAATCCTCATTGTCTACCAATTTACTAGTTTCACCATCATCTGACACTCATTCAAGACAAATCTGACAAAAGACTCATGCAAGAAAAATACGAAAAAGACATATTTGAAACGACCCCCTCATACTAAGTGTGTGCAATGTCCTCATTGCACAAAAGACAAAAACACATAAGTGCAAACACGAATGCTGACACAGAAAAAATAATGCAAAATAAATGTCAGAGTGAAACAACGGTAAGAAATAAAACATAAAGCAGTAAAAGAAACACAAAGAAAAACGCAAAGAAATGAGAAACAATGAACTCCCCTGATCAAGGCTCCTCCTCATCGTGCTCCGGTGGTGGAACTCTGGCAGCATCCCCTTGCAGAAGAAAGTCCTACTGAAACTGGTAGGGGGGAATGAACGACAGACGTGGTGGTATGGTCCCTGGATCTACACCCCGTTGACGAGCATGGTGCGCATCATGGAGTCGAGATGGGAAAGATGTGCCTGAAGTTGTTGTTGACTTGCTTCTGGTGAGCCATGAAGGCAAGACTCTCGTCCATTTTGTTGTTCTGAGTGCGCCTGCGGGGTTGTGGGCGACGAGGGATGGCGGTGCTTGATCCACCCGCCTCCTCCTCCTGAGTGGGGAAGTCTATGTGTCGTTTTGCCCTCTTCCGCTGTAAGTCATCTACACAAATTGCCTTCATCGGCGGCAACCACTCCTCATCATCACGGAATACAACTGCCGCCCTCGCACACAATTCAGAGATGATGGTGGGGAAGAAGAGACCGACATGACTATTGTGAGCACTCAACATGATCTGAGAATTTATAAGTTTGCCCACATTTATGTTGTATCCAACCCTCAAAGCAAACAGGAGCACCGCCCGCTCTTTTTGCACCTCGCTCTTATGCGAGACCGGCATCATCCTGCGGGCCACAAATAGATACCAAAGGGCAATCCCCGCTTTCAAATACTTCTCGTCAAAGCAGCTTGGAGGTCCGCCCAACGGTTTCCACAACGCGCTCGGATGGTACAGCTCTGCGAGGATCATATCATAATCGGGGTCGGCGAACAATGCCTCGAATTGAGAGTCATCCAATTCCTCTATTTCTAATATGGCATTGATCGTAACAGAGTCACACGTAACTAGTCGACCCCTAACAAAGACCCTACCATCTTTCCCTTCCACCGCATTCGCATAGAATTCTCTAACTACTGAAACTACAAATTTTTTCCCATCCACGCCGTTCAAAATCCACAAGAGGCCCTAAGTGTCTGTCCTCAAATTGTCTGCGGAATCCCCCCTCGGCTATAGGGTTCCTATGAATCTTAGCATGATCGTATCTATCCCTAGCCGCCTCACTCACAAACCGATGTCTATCAAAGGACGAAGATGAAGAGGAGGAAACGGGATTACCTCGTTGTTTCTTGGGAGCCATGGTGGTGTTGATGGAGATGGTGGATGACCGGAGAGAGGTATTCTTGCTTCCTAATGAAGATCGTGCCTCGTTGCCGGAAATTTGAGGGGAGATTGAGGTTCTTGCACAAGAAAATCGAAAAGGGGGTGAGAGGGTTTGTAGGGATGGAGAGATTGCAGAATGAGAAAGAGGAAAGGGGATTTCGCGTTTTTAATTGCAGGCGCGCTCGAGCGGTAGAAAATTACCACTCGAGCGCCAAGCTTTCTGGAAATTTGTTTCGAAATATGTTGTCGCGCTTGAGCGGTAATTTGTTCTATGGAATATATTTCCGAAATAAGTGTTCGCGCTCGAGCAGTAGAAAATGACCGCTCGAGCGCCGAGTTCTCTGGAAAATTGTCCCCTCTTTTTTTTTGTTTTTTTGTTTTTCTTAAAATGAAAAAAAACAATAAAAATAAATAAAACATAACTAACATAAACAAATATCGAAGTAAATGCAAGATAAGGGAAAGAGAGGTAGTTCTCAATTTACAGTCGAGAGCTTAACTGTCGGTCAGTCTCAGTTCGGATTTTCTTGGAACCGGGTGATTCCAAGTTGTGGCTCAGCTGTGCCACCCATGTAGTGCTTTAGTCGCTAGGCATTGACCGTAAATGTCCCATCCTTGCCATCTTGCAATTCAATAGCTCCCGATAGGTAAACTTTGGAAATCACGAATGGACCAGACCATCGTGACTTCAATTTTCCGGAAAAGAGTCGCAATCGGGAGTTGTAGAGCAGGACGTTTTCACCTTCCTTGAATTCCCTCTCGACGATCCGCTTATCATGAGCCTTCTTTGTTTTCTCCTTGTATGACAGTGCAAGATCATATTCCAGGTTCCGGAATTTCTCCAACTGATCCAGTTGCAACAGACGTCATTCACCTGCAGCAGTAAATTTATAGTTTAGTGCTTTTATGGCCCAAAATGCCCGATGCCCTAACTCTATAGGTAGATGACACGCTTTTCCAAACAGTAAACTATATGGTGTAGGGCCTATAGGTGTTTTGAACGCAGTCCTATATGCACAGAGAGCATCATCTAACCTCACTGACCAGTCTTTCCGACTGACACCTACAACTTTCTCCAAAATTCGCTTTATCTCTCGAGTTGACACTTCCACTTGCCCACTCGTTTGGGGGTGATATGGGGTAGAGATCTTGTGTGTGACACCGTATTTGTTCAAAAGTTATTCAAATAATTTGTTGCAAAAATGGGCGCCACCATTAATAATGATTTCTTTTGGTGTCCAAACTTGTTAAAAATATTTTTCTTTAAAAATATCAAGACCACTTGAGTATCATTAGTGGCATACGCTTCTGCCTCTACCCACTTAGACACATAATCAATCGCAACCAAGATATATTTTTTCATGAACGAACTGGGAAACAGTCTCATGAAATATATCCCACATACGTCAAAAACCTCACACTCAAGAATATTATTTAATGGCATTTCGTGACGGTTAGAGATGTTAACTGACCGCTGGCATTTATCACAGGCTAGCACATAAGAACGAGCATCTTTAAATAGAGTTGGCAAATAAAAGCCACATTCAAGTACCTTTGATGCCGTCCTTGTTGGTCTAAAATGACCACCTACCTCATGGTCATGGCAATGGTTGAGAATTTGACAAAATTATTCCTCTGTAAGACATCTTCTTATCATGGAATCTAAACAAATCTTGAAAAAAACTGGTTCTTCCAAAAAATAATACTTCACGTCAGAAAAAAAATTTCTTTCGTTGGTGAAACGATAGATTTGGTGGAGGTGTGCCCGTGACAAGAAAGTTAGCAAAATTTACATACCAAAGACATTGTTTAATCTCAAACAGTTGCTCATCAGGAAACCAATCATCAATAGCCTGATCTACACACTCATTATTAATAAGCTCTAGTCTAGACAAATGGTCCGCCACCACATTTTCTACACCTTTTTTATCCTTTATTTCGAGGTAAAACTCCTGGAGAAGTAATATCCACCTAAGCAATCGTGGTTTGGCCTCTTTCTTAGCAAGCAAATATTTGAGTGCAGAGTGGTCAGTAAACACAATTACTTTCGACAAAACAAGGTATGAATGGAACTTGTCAAGTGCAAATACTACCGCAAGTAACTCTTTTTCAGTGGTGGCATAATTTAATTGTGCTTCATCTAGAGTTTTAGTTGCATAGTATATAGTGTGAAATATCTGTTCCGCCTTTTTCCGAGGACAGCACCAACCGCAGAATCACTGGCATCGCACATGACCTCGAAGGGTAGATCCCAATCAGGTGCCACCAAGACATGAGCCGTCACCAAGCGCTCCTTCAACTCCTCATATGCTTGTACACATTCAGAATGAAAATCAAAAGGCATGTCTTTCATAAGTAAAGAAGATAGAGGTTTGGCAATTTTAGAAAAATCTCTGATAAAACGCCGATAGAAATCGGCATGGCCTAGAAAATTTCTAACTCCCTTTATGGATGTCGGAGGGTAAGTTCTTGATAACTTCTACTTCTGCCTTATCCACCTCTATTCCATTCTCCGAAATCTTTTGCCCTAGGATAATTCCCTCTTGTACCATGAAGTGGCACTTCTCCCAATTAAGCACCCGGTTCGTCTCCTCGCACCTTCCCAACACGGATATCAAATTCTGCAAACACTCATCAAACGTTGCACCAAAGATAGAAAAGTCACCCATAAGTATTTCAAGAATGGTTTCAATCATATAATGGAATATAGCAGTCATGCAGCGCTGAAATGTGGCAGGTGCATTACACAGACCAAAAGGCATACTACTAAAAGCAAAGGTTTCATAAGGAAAAGTGAAAGTGGTTTTCTCTTGGTCCTCAGGTGCAATCGTGATTAGATTATATCCCGAATACCCATCTAGAAAACAATAAAACTTATGCTCCGCTAGTCTCTCCAACATTTGATCAATATAGGGAAGGGGAAAGTGGTCCTTACGGGTGACATCATTCAACTTCCGGTAGTCAATGCACACTCTCCACCCTGTAACAGTTCTCGTGGGAATAAGTTCATTCTTTTCATTAGTGATAACCGTATTTCCATCTTTCTTAGGCACACATTGAACATGACTCACCCATGCACTATCTGAAATAGGATAGATAATACCTGAATCGAGAAGCTTAATAGTTTCAGCCTTCACTACCTCATGCATCTTTCGATTGAGTCGTCTTTGAGGTTGCACGAGGGGTGAGTACTTTTCTTCCATCAAGATTTTGTGCATGCAGATCGTTGGACTGATTCCCTTTATGTCCGGTACCTTCCAGGCGAATGCCTTTTTGTGCTCTTTGAGAACTTACAACAATCTTTCCTCCATAGCATATGTCAAAGCAGCAAAAAAAATGACAGGTAAAGTGTTGTTTTCACCTAGGTATATGTACTTTAGGTGCGGAGGCAAGGGTTTGCGCTCAAGCGTTGGTGGCTCCTCGATGCTTGACTTTGGAGGGGTCAAATCTTGGCGCTCTCCTAAATCTTCCAGTCTCATCCTCATTGGCTTCCTCCATGAATGGTTGGCATTAAAGTATGCCACTATTTCAGCTTTTTCTTTGTCCAAGTCTTCATCCTCCAATTCAGTTGTGAGTGTGGCTTCCAATGGGTCTTTGATGCCCTCCTACACTAAATTACACACAAGTGAATCCACTGCATCAATTCTAAAACAATTATCGGTGTGAAGTGTGTGCTTAAGAGCAGTAAAGACGTCAAAAGTAATTTCTTCCTCGCCCACTCTTAATCTCAACTTCCCTTCTTGAACATCAATCAGGGCCTTGCCAGTCGCAAGGAATGGTCTCCCCAAAATCAAGGGAATCTCCACGTCTTCCTCCATGTCAAGTACTACAAAATCTGCAAGAAATATGAATTTGTCCATCTTTACCAAGACGTCCTCTATGACTCATCGCGGGTATTTTACAGATCTGTCTGCTAGTTGCAAGGACATCCTTGTTGGCTTAGGTTCTCCTAATCCGAGTTTCCTGAATACAGATAACGTCATAAGATTTATACTTGCCCCAAGATCACACAAGGCTTTACGAAAAACAATATCACCAATCACGCAAGGAATAGAAAAACTCACTGGGTCTTTTAGTTTCAGTGGTATCTTGTTTTGTACAAATGCAGAGCAGTTCTCAGTCAAGTTTACCATCATGTGATCCTCCAAATTCCTCTTGTTAGCTAAAATGTCTTTCAGGAATTTAGCATAGCTCGAGATTTTCATCAGAGCATCGGCTAAAGGAATATTAATGTGCAATTTTTTGAATACCTCTAAGAACTTACCGAATTGCACATTCAATTTTTCCTTTTTTAATGCTGCAGGGAAAGGTGGGGGAATTGCAATTGTAGATTGTGCAGTGGGTGCGGCTGTAGATTTAGAAGATTTACTTACAGATGTGTCAACCGCTCCCTCTCGTTGATCTTCTTTTTCAAGCGATTTTCCACTCCTCAACACTATGGCTTTCACTTTCTCTTTCGGGTTGGTTTCCGTGTTGCTTGGCAAGGTGCCTGGTTCTCTGCTTGTGATCATTTTATTCAACTGACCTATCTGATTCTCCAAGCCCTTTATTGATGCATCCTGGTTTTTCAGTCTAGTCTCGGTAGCTGAAATGAACTTAGACATCATTTGCTCCAAACTAGATTTCTCATCTCGAGGCTCATGTCGATACATCGGTTGCTTACTGTACTGCTGTCCTCTTTGTGGTCGAGTCTGACTGCCTTGACCAACCCATGAGAAGTTGGGGCGTTGTCTCCATCCAGGATTGTATGTATTTGAATAAGGATCATTCCTCGGAGGGTTTGGAACCCCCACTTGATTCATCGGTGCTTCCTCGTTCACATAGAAAGAACCACTGTCTTGACAGTCCTTAACATAGTGCTCTCCTCCGCATTTTTCACAAAATATCTCTTGCAGGCGCATTGCTGTCCCGTTTACGTTCATGCTGTCTATTTTCCTGTTAAGTGCTTCTAATTGTGCAGTGACAGATGAAAAATCAGTTTCCTGATGTACTTCTGCATTCCTTCGCTGAGTGTTCCTCTCAGATTGAGGGTGATCGCTGCTAGCAGCCATGTCCTCCAGTAACTCATATCCTTCCTCGGCCGTTTTCCTCAACAAATTTCCACAGGCCGCAACATCTATCATGGTACGGTTAGAGGAAATTAACCCATAGTAAAAAGTTTGGACAACTAACCCAAGAGGTAACTCATGGTGTGGGCATCTTCGCAATAAATCTTTGTAGCGTTCCCAAGCCTCATAGAGTGACTCCTGCTCAAATTGAGAGAAGGTGGTTATGTTCGCTCGCAGCTTCATAGTTTTTGATGGAGGAAAGTATTTCAAGAGGAATGCCTTGGCCATATCTTCCCAAACCTACAGAAAAACAATTCAACCAAGATTTAGCTTTATCACTCAAAGAGAACAGAAATAAACGTAGTCTAACAGCATCATCTGAAACTCCATTAAATTTAAAAGTATCGCAAATTTCTAAGAAGTCGGCGATGTGAGTGTTTGGATCATCTAGCGCATTTCCCCCAAATTGGACAGTGTTCAGGATCATTTGAATTACGGCTGGCTTGATCTCAAACTGGTTTGCCCTGATGGTTGGTCGCACTACGCTCTATCAAGCGACAGTTGCGCATACTCAAGCATGGGTATGCACCTTGGCTACCGGATTATGACTATGGACGCGTATCCAATTTCTTATGTCTATGTAAATTGTAGATCCACGGATTATACCACTCGTTCCTATCTCAAGTTATTCTCTCGAACTCACTCGCAATATAAAAACGCTGTTAAAGTTAGCTACGCTCTAACAACACAATAAAACAATAGTATAATCAAGAATAACGCAACAATCGAAATATAAATTAATTAAATTAAAGTTTGGGGTAGGATCAGCTAAAATCCGAACAAATATTTTAGTTTAGCTACTAGAATTCATGGTAGAAGTAAAGATAACAATGTTTAAAGGATAAAAACTAAATTAGAAATACTAAATTTGACGAAAATTGCGAAGAACGACACCCGAAAATCTTCGAATCTTCAACTCCAAGCGCAAAATTCTCTCCAAAGCTTGTGGCGGCTCTCAATATTGTCTGAATGATTCAAAAAACGTCCAAAGATCCTTTCCATCTCATCCACATCCCAAGACTAGGGTAAGGAATCGGCAAAGAATTTTTTCCAAAAATAGGTGGCGCTCGGGCGGTAGAATATTACTGCTCGAGCACCACATCTTCCTTAATTTTTCCTGAGGAATGCGGCATTCGCGCTCGGGCGGTAGAATATTACCGCTCGAGCACTACATGTTCTGGACATTTTTTCTTCGGAGGATAAATCTCGTGCTCGGGCAGTAGAATATTATCTCCCGAGCGCCACATCTTCTGTAATTTGTCTTGTGAGTACTTCTCGCGCTCGGGCGGTAAATTTCTACCGCTCGGGCTCCAGTCTTTCTGCCCAGTTTTGCACCTTTTGCTCCGATTTCGGTTTTCCGGTCATTTTACCTGCAAATTTGTCATGCACAAGTGAGAAATTATCAAATTCATATGCTTACTCTAAAACGAACAAAATGTAATGAAATGTACGCCTGCACAATGCAAACATACAAAAACTAATGTTATAAAACACGTAAAAACCACACCTATCAAGAACCTTGACAAACTCAATGTTGTGAGATAGAATAGCATCTTTTGTTTCCATCTTTTCAAATCTGCACCAGAAAACTTCTCTGGTTTCTCTCCCGGTGCAACGGTTGTATGTGGTGTTGTAGATGTTGATGCCATTGATATTCTTCTTGCAAATGATCCAAAACCAAAATTCTTCTTAAGATTCTTGTTTGTGGTATTCAAATATGAGAGTAGAAGCAAGAAGAAAACAAGGGTTTTTTTTAAAACTAATTTAAATTTTAAATTTGTTTTCAAAAATAATGCAAAAAAAAAAAAGTTTTGCAAAATTACGGCAAACCGTGCTTACAAAGCACAGACACTGCACACGTGAAGCAGCGTCCGTGCTTAGTAAGGATGGATTGAGTCCAGGTTGGCTTTTTAGCGACGGTTTTCAAAGCCCGTTGCACCTAGCGACGGTTAATATATCGTCGCCAATACCGACGGTTATAAACCGTCGCCAATTCAAATTTTGCGACGGTTTTATTAAAACCGTCGCTATATTTGCCGAATTAATATTAATATGGAATTTTTCCATACCGATATCGATACTGAAATTTCGGTACGCCGAATGTGAAAAAAGTTTATACCGGTACCGCACCGACACCGAAAATTTTGTCGGTATAACGAAAAAAATTTCGGTATACCGAACTTAAATTTAAAAAATAATAATAATAAAAAATTATTTTCGGTATATACCGAAAAGAAATATTTCATACCGATACCAATACCGAAAATTTCGGTACGATATAACCGATTTTTTCAGTAAGTTCGATATTTTTTTCGGTACGGTTTTTCGATATTTCGATATTTTTTCCCAGCCCTAGCCGTGAATAATAAATGACGGCGTGCGATTAATGTACGTCGTTAATGTCCAGACATAATGTTTTTAAAAATATTTTACTATTAACAGCGCGCATAAAGATGCACGCCGTTGATAATACTATGAACTGCGTGTCTTTATTGTGCGCTGCGAAAATTACATATATTATTAACAGCACACATAAATGCATGCTGAAAATATTACTATCCGCGGCGTGCATTTATAGTACTATCGGCAGCTTGCATTTATGTGTGCTGTTAATAACATATGCAATTTTCGCAGCGCACAATAAAAACAAGCTGTTAATAGTACTAATAACGACGTGCATGTTTATGTTCGCTATTAATAGTAAAATGTTTTTAAAAACATCATGTCTGGACATTAACGACGTACATTAATCGCACGCTGTCAATATTATTATTAATGTACGTCGTCAATATTATTATTCACCGGAAAAATGGAGACTGAGTTGTTATATAGCAACGGTATTAACAAAACCGTCGCAACCTTTGAATCGGCGACGGTTTTCGTTACTATCGCTATGGGCGACGGTACATAAACCGTCGCTAACGAAACTGTCGCTATCAGCGAAGGATGTTGGAAACCGTCGCTAATAAGCTAACGTGGACTTTAATTCGTGCTTACAAAGCACGGACGCTGCTCCACGTGTGCAGCGTCCGTGCTCACGAAGCACGGTTTGCCGTAATTTTGCAAAACTTTTTTTTTGCATTATTTTTGAAAAAAAATTTAAAATTTAAATTAGTTTTATAAAAAACCCAGAAAACAAAGAATATGGCTTGTAGAGGCAAGTGTTGAACACTTTCTCCTTAAGAAGAATTTGCCCTTCACAATGTGCATAAGGTTTGTGGCAATATTCTCCCAAGATACAACTACAACTCTTGAATAATGAACACTGAAATA
This sequence comes from Primulina eburnea, assembly GCF_022965805.1. NCBI lineage: Eukaryota > Viridiplantae > Streptophyta > Magnoliopsida > Lamiales > Gesneriaceae > Primulina > Primulina eburnea. The sequence goes on from NC_133115.1 coordinate 14,076,667, forward strand.
TTCAAGTTCTATCACAAGGAAATAAATTGAACTCTCTCTTCTTGAAGAAGGAAGGAGAAAATATGCAAAATGATATGATATGTGTAATGTATTTTTGATTTGCAAAAATCAACAATTAGTGTTTTTCATGTGAAAAGACATGATCTTTCATTCATAGTGGTGTCCCTTGACCATTTCAACTAACCACAATCGTCAAACAATTCCAAGGAAATGAAAAAATATCAGAAAAAGTCTGAAAAATCCGAAGGGACGCGTTTGTGCGCGCGCGCTGCCGAGAGCGATCGGCAGCGCCTCCCGAGAACTCTCGGCAGGCGCGCGCACATGCACGCCGCTCCGCACGCATGTGTGTGGCAGGCGCGCGTGCCTGCTACTGTTCACGTCGAGTTTTTTTTTTCTTTTTCATCCCTTACATGTTCCGACTACTGTTTTAAGTTCGTTCAACATTCGATGAACTTGTTTCGAGTTTAATTCATAACCACCGAACTTAATATTCGTTCATTAAGCTCCGTTCTTCCTTTTGAATTTTTCTAAGCAAATACATTGATTTTTTTGCTTAATTTTCATTCATTAAGCATCAAAATTCCAACAAATGAATGGTGGTGAATACATGAATATGAGAAATCAACAAGCGGCGAATACCTGGAAGATGGAAAACCGTAATATGACACGTTGGCCAACTAAAATGAATAATGAGCTGAAGAACATTGAACTATATATTTCATAAAACAAAATAAATCAAGGGATGAAAACCATAAATGTCATTTTTGTTATTATAATCTTTCAAGTATTGATGGTTTTAAACGTTTAAAGAAGAGGCTACATTATTTCATTAAAATTATCATGTAACTTTATATCTATTTCATTACTATATGGATTTTTTTTTGATGAGTTTCCAAAGTCATTTTAGTATTCATGTGATGCAAAACACAAATTTTAAATGGATGCAAGTTTGTCGGCCAATATAAGGGTCATGCTACTAAAGAAGATGGAAATTTTGCGTAATGATGTATTGAAAAATGCTTAAAACTACTATAGGGTCCTTTTTATTAGTTTTATTGACTTTTATGTAAAAAAATCTTTATTTTAATAATATTCTACTGTTTTATCCAATTGTGGAATTTAATACATATTTATGCGCATTCAAGCTGCATAGATAAAGCCCTTGAATATACAATAGGTACCACGAGCTCTGACTCGCAACGTCAAATCATGAAACTCATTAGAAAGTGTATCGTGTATTCTAAACATGTTCCTAGTCGAATCAGCCTCCTAAAATATGGATAAAGGTCTCTTGAGCTTGAAACTAGCATCTCTGATGTAAACTCCTTGTTTAATTCGTAAGGGCATTGAAATATCCATTCATACAAAAGGGTGATAATTTGATGATGCATTAAACAACCCTCCCTTGACTTATCGAGTGGAATCGTCCAAGGTTATGGTGGTACACCATTAGTCCTATGATCTGGGACAACATAATGGATCTACGTACTAGCATGCACTTTGATCTGTTTATCGACCCCATTGATAGTCAACAGATAACGATTTTGGGTGTAGTTTCAAAATACGTAGGAGACAATGTATTTTAGTAGGGGATTCACCATTTACCTACGGATTAAGATGTCATATAAGATCTGATAAGTTAATAGTGTAAGAAATGTCTGGCCAGAGTAAAACATATACATTTTGTAAATGTGTTTCCTCAGTTGCACACACCATGTCACTGTTATTACTCAAAGATATATCATATCGTTATCGAATTCATTTGCAACTCTCGATAAACAATTGGTTGCATATTCGATCGAGATATATGAGTTGAAGAGAGCGTACAGTACGCTAACCATAACTTAAGGTTCTTGCAGGCACTATCAATGATGCCCAGGAGATCATGGGCGATTCTAGTAGAAGTTCTTACCATGATCTGATAGGTGCTATTAGACTTGAGTTATAACATTCTTGATCGAATAGTTGATGAAAATAAATAGACTAATTAGGGTAAGCCCGTATAAGAATAAATGTTATTTTGAATCACAATGTCATTGTGAATCAACGGCTAGCTGTATCCCTGAACTATTGAGGGTCACACAAGTATCAAATTATGTGTTCCCATCGTAATAGTCAAGTTCAAGGAGTTGAATTTGATAAATATAGGCTGATAGAGATCAAACAAATTGCTTATACAAAATTTTATATGTTGATTCCACATAATGGAAGTTGTGGAAATTAGTTTAATTGCAAATTAAGTGAGATGCGTTGAACTGCCTATTTTAGTGAACGAGTTCACAAAATTAACAGCTGTCAAAATTGATCAGTGGATATTTTGTCATTCAAAATGTTTAATTTTCATTATGTGAACATGATTTATACCATCGATACATCGGCATAGTCTGATTGTCGATCGTTATTATAATAAGTTCACAATTATTTATTTATTAAATTTAACATTTACTCATTAAATAATAATGTTAGTAGTTGTTACTACTACTATATGTACATGGTTCTCATCAAATATTCTAGAATTGATCAATTAATTAGCAATTAATTAAGAAATTAAATAATAATTATTTAATTTTACATATATGTGTGATGTAAATGACATGTTTTATTGGTAAGGTAATTAAAATATCTATTCAACCAAGAAGTTAGTGCCTCTCAAAATTTGTTATGATCAAATTTCCAAGCACCAATTTGCGCTTCTTTCGGATCATCTTTTGATGGTTGAAAAGAAATCCGAGTTTGATTAGTTATAACTTCATGAGTGGGGGCAATGTAAACTTGATAAATGTTAGAGTAGATGTCCTGCAAGCCAACGGTTGGTTAGGGAATTTATTGACTAAAGTGAAATAAACAATCTTTATTTTAATATAATTTAACTTTTAAGGTCTTGTTTTACTTTATCTGTATACTCATGCAATAAGCATAGATAAAGTCCTTGATTATAATTTAATACAAATGAATCGTAATTCGATGTTGAAACTCGTTTGTAAACACTGTATGATCTAAATTTTTTTCTAGTCGATTCAGTCGCATAAAATATGGATAAAGGTCGCTTGAGCTCGAGACTAGCATATGTGATGTTGTGTACTGCGTTTCTTGGTAAGGGCATAGAGATGTTCAAACATGGAGATTGATAGTCATATAATGATTATACCGAACAACCCTCCATCGGACTTTCCAAGCGATTATCATTCATCGAGAGGATAAGTCTGTGGTTATGATTGTACACCATTAGTCTTTACGACTCGGGACAATACTGAGGGTCCATATGCTAAGGCTGTGCTTTGACTCGTTTACTGGATCCAGGATAGTCATCAGGTGTCGAGATTGGGTATAGTTGCAACACATATAGGACCCAGTGCATTGTTGTCGGGGATTCACCGCTCACCTACGGGTGTGGATATCATATGTGATCTGATGAAATAATAGTGCGTGGAATCTCTGGCCAGAGTATGAGATGTACATTGGAGAAGAAGTTCTCCAATGGTACATGAGATGCCACTATTTATGTTTATCACATAGTTATCGAATTATTATGCAACCCTCGATGAACCAATGGTTGCAGATTCGATCGGGATATATGCGATGAAGGGACCGTACTGAACACTAATCATAATCGACTGGTTCTTGCAAGCACTATCAATAATACCTAGGGAATCATGGGGCGATGCTACTAGACGCTCTTACTATGATTTGATGGGAATAATCAGAAATATGATTTATGACAATATCATGATCAATTGTTCATAAATAGAATTGAGCAAGTTCATAAATAGAATTGAGCAAATAAGGGTAAGCCCGAATAAAATATTATGTCTTGAATCACAAAGATTTGTGAACCCACAGCTAGCTGTATCCCTGAACCATTGAGGGTCACACAAGCACTGGATCGTTTGTTCCCGTTGAGAGAATAAATTCAAGGAGTTGAATTTATATTATAATATAGTAAATTCAAGGAGTTGAGTTTATGAGATAGTAAATTCAAGAAGTTGAATTTATAAATTTATAAAATTTGGGAGAATAAAATCAAGGAGTTGAATTTATAAAATCTGAGAATTTAATTTATTAAACTCAAAAGTTGGGGTTTATTAAATATTAGATTTTGGAGGTGATAAAATTCAAGGAGTTGCATTTATAATTTAAATAATCAATTCAAATGTTAAATTTATAATCGATTTAATTTATTAAGCTCAAAAGTTGAGTTTATTAAATATTAAATTTAAATACAGTAAGAAGTATTTTAATGGGCTTGTAGGAGTACAAGTCCAACATAATAAATAACTAAATTATTAATGGACTTTGTTTAATTAATTAAACTAGTTGGACTAGCACAATTAATTAATCAAGCCCATATTAGGTCATGACTTGTTTATAAAAGGGAGAAAACAAGCCATAACCCTAGCCTCCATCCTTGTATTTTTCGAAAATCACTCCTCCCTTCTCCTAAAACTTCGGCCACCCCTAAAGTGAGTTTTCGTGTTCTAAGAATATTAACACCGATGAATTAAATCGAGTTTGGTTTTAAACCAAGCGGAAGAAACTCGAAGTAATCCTTCGTAAAGAAAACTAGAATTTTAGAAAATATTTTAACTTGTGTAAACTGACTAACTGAAAGAACACATATTAGTTTTTGCATTCTTGTATTTCAGTTATGGTAACAACTGAACACACGAACACTCTAACTAGTTAAAACAATTTTAAAGCGATAGATAATCAGTTAAATACACAAGATATGTTTATGGATATCCGGAGACTTCAACTGGTCCTACGTCACCCCTTCTATCTCCACGGATAGGATACACTAGAAGACTTTGGTTTATACAACTACGTGTACAAGCCCACTCAGCTAGGACTTATCTACTGCCTAAACGGAACTCCTAGCTACAACTGAAAACAACACTTTCAGTCAACACTTATTTAACGTCTATGTGAGAAAGACTACATACACAGGTTTTACGTCTTTTAGCAAGACAGTTTTGGGTGGTTTTGAGAGTGAATGTGTGTGAGAACTTAACAGAAACGTTCTCACACACTGAGGGATAACAGGCTTCTAAACTAAGCAGATATCACGATAAATAATTCCCTCTGGGCTTAAGTGCTTCTGAAAACTGATATGCAACTGAGCGTGCCCTTTTCTCTCTAGTATTGTGTATGTGCTCTCTCTGTTGTTTTAGTCTTCACCGCTCTTCTCTTTATAGAGAAGGAGGAAGCTGAACGTACAGTGAGACTCATGTATTGTATCCGTTGCATTTGAATCGGCTTCTTGGACTATGTGTCTCGTCTTTTTGACTGTCCCTCTGAAGCGTTTTGTCTTTAATGTTCTGATGCAACGTCCATTATTGTCCTTTGACTGGACAATGGCCTTGTACCTTCTCGCACAGCTGGAATCCACTCAAAGGAATCTATCATCGTCCATAACTGAAGGATTCTAACTGATGCTTCGAACTAGTCAGTTTGAACTGATCTTTCAGTTGGGCTGGTGAAATCAGTTGACTCGTCAGTGGAACTGATTTCACACTCGTTCAATTGGAATGATCAGCTGGGTTTCTTCATCAGTTGAACACTCTTTCGGCTGGCTAGGCTTATGAGGTTTTCCTGCTGAATTACCTATCAACTGGTCAATCAGCTGTACTGCTCAAATGATGTAGCTAGTTGAACTGATTCATCTTTTGAGCGATCAGTTGGGTCTTCAGTTTTGCGATGTAACAACTCGTAGATGATCCTAGATGCTGCACAACTTAAGGTAGATCATTAGTAACACAATTAGCAAGTTTTGTTACCATCAAAATCAAGATTGCGAACTTGAAAAGTTCCAACAATCTCCGCCTTTTTGATGGTTACAAGACTTGAGCAGTTAAGCGCAAAATATTCAGTTTAAGAGTTAGTACATTCAAATTGACGAAAGCTCCCCCTTAACAACTGAATCAAAAAAAAATCTTTTCAAAACTGAGTAGAAAGGAGAAAAGAAAATTTAAAACAGTATTTATTAGTTGATTAAGAGAGTAACTTGATTTTAATACATGTTTTCAGTTAAAAGAACGCTCCCCCTCAGGAACTGAATGAAAACCCCTATTTGAGAATTATTTAAATAGTCATTTAATCATTCAAGCATTATAGACAAGAAAACTGAGAATATCTATTCAATCACAAGAGACATAACTGAATAATCATGATGTTTTATTTGAATAAACTTCCATGTATTTACATATGAGTACATACATCAGTTGAGAGAAGAAAAAATTGCTACAACAATAGCATATTTTAAACATCATCAGATATCAGTTGGTTTCTGTGACAGAACTGGATATACCATCAGCTGGTTGTCTTGACTGCTTGAATTGTTGCGTCAGTTGTGAGTTCAATTTGCTAGAGAAACGAGTAAAACTGCGTTGAACTTGTCCTTTGTGCTTATCCAACTGGTCGAGCAGACTCTGATTAGGCTCACGTGGAGTTCAGATGGTGATAGAATCGACCAACATCCCAACATAGATGAGTTTCGTCTGAAGAACAACTGACTTGGTAGGTTTGCAACTGATTTCTTGTTCAGTGAGAAATTCATCTGTTCATCTTTGCAGATGTTCCTCAGTCCCCTGCAAGCTGATTAATATCTCCAAGGTTAGGAAATTGGAGAAGTGACCATAACGAAAATTGTAGGACCAATCCTCTCAACTCTTTACCAAAGAGCAACATATAAATATTTTCAAATAGTTTTTAAAATCGTATAAAACATTTTCAAATAGCTTTTAAAACTTTTTAGGGTAATACCTTTTAAAACACAGTTTTCTTCAAATGTTCTTCTTAGAACAACCCGCTATGATACTAACTGCTGGATCGTATGTGTTAGCGCCTTCAAGGAATTTCGCACACAACAACCTTAAATGAGCTTCAATAGCTCGTGTTCTAAGAATATTAACACCGATGAATTAAATCTGGTTTGGTTTTAAACCAAGCGGAAGAAACTCGAAGTAATCCTTCGTAAAGAAAACTGGAATGTTAGAAAATATTTTAACTTGTGTAAACTGACTAACTGAAAGAACACATATTAGTTTTTGAATTCTTGTATTTTAGTTATGGTAACAACTGAACTAACGAACACTCTAACTAATCAAAACAATTTTAAGGCGATAGATAATTAGTTAAATACACAAGATATGTTTATGGATGTTCGGAGACTTCAACTGCTCCTATGTCACCCCTTCTATCTCCACGGATAGGATGCACTAGAAGACTTTGATTTATACAACTACGTGTACAAGCCCACTCAGCTAGGACTTATCTACTGCCTAAACTGAACTCCTTGCTACAAATGAAAAAAACACTTTCAGTCAACACTTATTTAACGTCTATGTGAGAAAGACTATATACACAGGTTTTATGTCTTTGTACAAGACAGTTTTGCGTGGTTTTGAGAGTGAATGTGTGTGAGAACTGAACAGAAACGTTCTCACACACTGAGGGATAACAAGCTTCTAAACTAAGCAGATATCACGATAAATAATTCCTTTTGGGCTTAAGTGCTTCTGAAAGGTGATATGCAACTGAGCGTGCTCTTTTCTCTCTAGTATTGTATATCTGCTCTCTCTGTTGTTTTAGTCTTCATCGCTCTTCTCTTTATACAGAAGGAGGAAGCTAAACGTACAGTGAGACTCATGTATTGTATCCGTTGCATTTGAATCGGCTTCTTGGACTATGTGTCTCGTATTTTTTACTGTCCCTCTGAAGCGTTTTGTCTTTAATGTTCTGATGCGACGTCTATTATTGTCCTTTGACTGGACAATGGCTTTGTACCTTCTTGCACAGCTGGAATCCACTCGAAGGAATCTATCATCGTCCATAACTGAAGGATTCTAACTGATGCTTCGAACTAGTCAGTTTGAACTGATCTTTCAGTTGGGCAGGTGAAATCAGGTGACTCGTCAGTGGAACTGATTTCACACTCGTTCAATTGGACTGATCAGCTATGTTTCTTCATCAATTGAACACTCTTTCGGCTGGCTAGGCTTCTGAGGTTTTTCTGCTGAATTACCTATCAACTGGTCAATCAGCTGTACTGCTCAAATGATGTAGCCAGTTGAATTGATTCATTTTTTGAGCGATCAGTTGGGTCTTCAGTTTTGCGATGTAACAACTCGTATATGATCCTAGATGCTGCACAACTTAAGGTAGATCATTAGTAACACAATTAGCAAGTTTTGTTACCATCAAAATCAAGATTGCGAACTTGAAAAGTTCCAACAGAGTTCTTGAAGAAAGTTCGTAGGGAATTCATCATGAGCTATATCCGCTAACCCCGGAATAGTTGGAGCCGTGTGAATCATTCACCAAAGGTATAAAAATTTAAACTCTCTATGAATGTTTAATTTAAAACCATACGAGTGCGCAAACAAACATTTTGATTATCAAAATAAAATAAAAATTTTAAAACTTCCGCTGCATTTTGGGCACGAGAAAATCGAGATCCAACAGTGGTATCAGAGCGAAGGTTTTTTCTAAATCGCATGTTTTAATATTGACTAATTTGTTTCCAACCACACAAGAAAATTTTTAAGAAAATCAATGCACCTTAAAAATTTTATTTTTTCCATAAATTTTAAAAAAAATTCGTTTCTGCGTGGAACTGTTCCGCGCGCACGGGGGGTGCAGCATGCACGCACGGCCAGCGGGCAGAGTGTGTGCCGCCTGCGTGCAGAGTTTTACAAGAAATCAATTAATTATTGAATTAACTGGAGATTAAATAAAGATTTTATTTAATTTATTAAATTTTTTAATAATTGTGGTGGTTAGTGATAAATTATTAGATATATGATTTATCATAAATTTTTTTAATTAATTGAAGTTAATATTTGATATTAAATAATGAAGGATGATCGAGAGCCTTGATCAATGTGTTAGATGTATGTTAGGATATTTTACTTTTTTATTCATTTTGTTAATATTTGATATTTTTAAAGTGGGGCTTGTTTATGGCCTGTTCCCACCCCATGAGATGTATCCTTTATGGGCCACGACTATTTAAATATATTAGTAATAGTGGGAGAACAAAACTGGAAGATGGTGGGCCCGATGCACAAGATGAAGACATGTAAAATATTGGAAGCTTTTGTAATAAGTTGCATTTGCATCCCTGCATTCACCTAGGTTTTGAACCTGGATCCATGTTTGGCTCACTTGGATCTAATAGTATTGGTGATCGACCATCCTTATTTATTGTTGAATTTCATATTATGATATATGCGATATATAGTAGTATGCATGTATGCATATTATTAATAATATAGTTGCCTGAATCCGACAAACATACAATCATGGAACGTGATTTTTAAATTAAAATGATGAGACAATTTTAAAATTAAAATCCCTAATTTTGAATATGATTCAAAATTTATATCAAATCGAAAAATTAAAAATTAAAAGAGTTAATTTTTTCTTGCCTTTCATCAACCGTGGTTGCATGTTGATCGCTACCCGTAGACAGTGTCTGGCTCATATTATTGAGGAGGCCTGAATGCCAGAAAGATGTGACTTTCATCGGACATATGATGTGAATTGAGTGGAACTCCCCTGACTTCGGCTCATATTATTGGGAGAACTCATGGCTACCGTCTACTACAATTCGACATAGATCGGTCGGTTTGACACGCGAAAATAAACGGCGTCATATTATTAGGTTCTTATTAAACTTGAGGCAAAACACGCGGAGGTTTCATAGGGATGCAATTGGATTCTACTTTTTAGAAATTATAATTGGCTGATATTATTCGAGATTATAATTGGCTAATTGGACTCTACGTACCCACTAATGAAATACGATTGTCTTTTTTCATCAGAAGGTGGTGGAAATGTTAAAATAGTGGGAGGGAGATTTATAAAATAAAATCCATATTTTATATCTTAGAATTATTTTAAAATTATCAGCAACCATTATTCTGTTTTCGTATCAGTATATTTTCGATTTCGTTACGTAATACATTTTTATTATTAACAAGCTAATCGAATCTAATTTTCAAGACTGGTTGAGAAAATTGTTCTGAATTCGGAGAAAATGGCATACACAGTAATGTCAGTCCTTCTGAACTGACAAAGCATGCAAGATAGTAGGACCATAGTATGCAAGCTAAAGTGTAATATGCTCGCTTCTATGTCAAATGAACTGTAGGGACAGTTTGAGGAAATGTTGGATGATGCTGACATTCGAGTACACATGCAAGAGTTGCATGGTACATGAAACTCGTATAGTGATGCACACAATTTCTAAAAGCTCATGACTACATGCATGCAGGATGGGGCTCTGGCCCATGAGCGTGGTGTACATATGACTGGGCTTATTGAGAATGTGATGGGCCTGGTATATGTGGTTCCTAACAAGTTACTAGATAACATCAATTTGTTGTCTTTCTCATCCTCATTTGACAGGGTTATGTCGAATTTCAATTTGAATAAAGTAGATGATATCCTTGAAGAGCTAATCAATGCGCTTATAACTTATGAGATCACTATAAAACAAGGAATTGTTGTTTTTCTAATGGGCCTCTCGTCAGACGAAAAATGGCCTACAATGTAAGAGAAAGAAATGTTCTGCCCCTCACAAGAAAAACATACCCAATGAGAGGCAAACTCTGAAGAACACTTAAAAGGCCTACAAAGCCCGATAAGTCAGAACATATTTATATAACTGTAAGAATTCTGGACATAAGAAATTATACGTGCCAGAAATGTTCTGGAAATGATAAGTGAATGTCCAAGTAAACATGATTTCAACAACAAACAAAAGAAAATTAGATGATCCAAATCCCGCACAAATATGACACGCTAGACTATGTCACATTTCCCAAAGAAAGATGCACAAACTAGTGAGAGAAAGCATGTTTGACTTGTCAAACATAAATTCTATACTTGTGAGTTCTGTCTAAAAGGAAAAATGACCAAGACTCCATTCGATGGAACGTGGAACGTGCGCATGGTCTACTGGATTTGATCCACACAGACGTTTGTGGCCCGCTAAGTGTTAGCACAAAATATGGGCAATCCTACTTCATTACCTTTACTGATGATCATTCGAGGTATGGGTATTTTTATATGATGAAACACAAATCTGAAGTATATGAAAGGTCAAAAGAACTTAGATCTGAAGTAGAAAAACAGCTAGAAAGAAGTATTAAGACACTTCGATCTGATCTAGGTGGAGAATATTTGAGTGCTGAACTTTTGGGTTATCTAAAAGAGAATGAGATTCTCTCACAGTGGGCTCCATCAGCAACACCATAATTGAATGGTGTTTCTGCACGTCGTAATCAAACCTTCATGGACATGGTTCGATCCATGATGGGATTCACTGAATTGCCTACATCGTTTTGAGGCTTTGCGCTTGAAACTGCGGAAATGTCGTTGAATAGTGTCCATACTAAAGCAGCTGATAAAATACCGTATGAGATATGGATGGGAAAAACTTCCAAATATTCTTACATGAGAATATGGGGATATCTTGCTTACATGAAGCATGAACTGGGAGACAAATTAGATAGTAGATCCACTTTGTGCTACTTCGTACGATATCCAAAGAATTCTGTTGGAAATTATTTATATCATCCCAATGAAGCAAAAGTGTTTGTTTCAAGAAATGCCACCTTTTTGGAAAAGGAATTTCTATTAGATAGAAAAGACAATATGATAGAACTTGAATAAATTCAAAATACTCCCTCAACTATAGAAGTTGAACCCATTTCCCAACAATAAAAAGTTGAAGTACAAGCTCCTAGAAGGTCTGTGTAATGCCCGGTTACCCGTACAAATGATAATAATGTGTTTATGCCATTTAATATATAGTTATTTAGCTCATTATTTTTTACTTGTTGATTGATGTATCGATATTGAGATTGAATATGATTTCTAGATTGTCAATGGTGTATTGAGAATGAATATGTGTTTAAATCGTGATAGTAAGATGTGTAGGTAGAAGTAATGTTATGAATTTGGTAGGAAATGAGATGAAAATATGGTAATTCTTATGGGTTTTAGCATAATGATTTGGATATTGATCCAAATTATGTGAGGCCATAACCATTAGAAAGCTAAGATATAATGCTACAACTTTCATGTTTTGGGTTTTGTCCAAATCATTGTGGAAGACGAGCCAAAAGTGCCCCGAAGTGTGTCGTGTGTATCGTCATTCCTACAATGACAAATTTTGGTAGATGGAGTATAACGTTTTCCTCAAACATCCAAATGACATGAAACCAATTGGAGATTCAAACCAAGACATAGAGCTACAACTTTCATGTAAATGCATGTAGTTCGTATTCGCATTTTTACGGAATTATCAAAATTTTTTCTAAATAAATAACTTACTTCATTCATAAAATAAATCTATAAATAGCATTAACTTTAAAATAACAGAGGAAGTAAATATTGTGTTTCAAAACAACAACTTAAAATAGTCTGACATATAAAAATCTGAATTTGAACATAAAAAGGTGAATAAACTGAAACATAAGGTCCTCGGGTTCACACTACTGCTGACCCAAGCTAGCTCACTGGTCTCTGCCCTCAGTTTCTACAACAATCAAGTAAAATGAGTCTAAAGACTCAACAGGCATATATCGTGAATGGCAAGTAAATATATCATAAAATCACATGTAACGTAAGAATATCGTATCGTAAAGCGTAAGGTGAAATTAATGTCATGAGTGATTAAAAATACGTGCATATCTGAAGATCGTACGTAAAATATTGCTCGATAGAGTCCTGTCATAAAATACCATATCGAGATTTTTCTAGTAGAGATAATGTTTCAACGCAAGTGGCACATAACATAACATGAAAGTCTGATCAGACTAAACCACAGTATATTGGGCGGTAGAGATCACCACAGCCCTTGGGCTGGATGTCCGTACCCAAGAAAATACCTAGGACAACCCAAAGCTCCAACCGAGAGTACCAAATTTTTGTGTAGTGTGATGTGTTGAATTGTTTTGCTGTCTTGTGTCGTTCCTGTGGCCATATGATCGACCATGGTTCGATCTAGACATGTAGGTATTGTGTGAACCATGGCTAAGGGCTAAAAGCCAACCAAGATCCACTCAAACCCCAAAAGCTGAAGCTTCACTCACACAGAAAATGGAAAAATCGAAGAGCACTTGTTTTGTTGTTGTAAAATCTTGATGGATCCATGGACCAAGCCTTGAAAGGCTGTCTTGGTCACGTCCTAGACATGCTAAGGGATTCTAACCACAATTAAAGGTCCTGAGCCAACCAAGGTTCGAACTTTCACATTAGACAACCAAACACAGAAACCATGACTCAAACTTGCATCTGTGGGAACGTTTGCTGTCAAGAATTTACCCGGAGTGCATGGTCTTAAATCCATGTAAAAACAATGTCCTAACACACTTTAATTCATGCCTAGATTCAGCCTTGTGTGCCTGGAACCGACCAACTTCCTGTAACCAACAAAACAACCCCAAACGTTAGTTGCAAAGCAAATGGCCGAGAAGGCCTGTACAGAATTTTCGCATGGTTGCTGTCATTTTCGGTTTTGTTCCTTCAATCATGAACATGTAATGGTTTAAAAATATCTATAAGACTTGAATGAATAGGAAATGAACCATATATACATGCCTGAAAATTTGTTTTGAATAAAACAAAGCAATACGACGAACACGGCGCAGAGGAGTCGGAGTTTCTTTTCTTTCTTGTTTTACTGCTACTGATTCACGATTTCAGCAGCTGATTTTTTTTGGTATTTTTGAAGATAAGAGTGTAGGAGCGCTAGGTAATGAAGGTGGAGGCTACTAGGGGTGATAGATTACTTTTGCAAGGCATTTAGATGGGAGTTATTAGTGAGAAATTTGAATGAACCTAGAATTTTTTCCTTCCTTCTTGCTGTACGAAAATGGAGGGGATTGGTATGCTAGATTAGTAGGTTGAGGGAAATTAGGTGAATAATGGTGTTTGACTTATCAGTAATTGGTGAGTTAAAGGTGAGGGAAATTATTACTCGATGAAGGCCATTGAGGGGTGACTTGAATGGAGAGTTGCCAAACATATATGAATTAATTTAGGGGGTGGCCAAAATTTGCTTAACAAATTGCAAGGTAGAATACTGCTTAAGTCTTGTATTATAAATTCTTAAGGTTTTAAACACTCAATATGTATTTTAGTGAATTAATAAATTAAATTAGGATAAAAATTTCTTGCATGGCATGGCTTGGTCAAAGAATTACTTACAAAAATGTTAAATTATAATTTCTTGAATATATTAGGCCTAGATTAATTTATCTCAATTGGTTATACATTTTAATTTAAGCTTTTAACCAAATATTGGACATAAAAGAATTTCTTTACTAACTTAAATCCACTTAATTTAAATAGATATTAAAACATTCTTTATCATTAAAATAAATTATTCTTTGGCTTAAATTAAATTTAGGAATATTTTCTTATTATTAATCTTATCTCAATTCTCCAAACTCCTGTCCGGCCTCGCGTATTCATCCGAAAAGATAAAACTAAACTCATGCGTTTAAAATAATTAATCATGACTTGACATATTTTAAAATGAATTAAACACTTCATACATATATATATATATATATATATATATATATATATATATATATATGTATATATATATATGTCTGTCTAAGATTTACACTGGTCTTGCTTCATAAGACAGGTTCGGAGTGAGCTGCAACGGTTCGAAGTTCAAGACATGCAAAGGATTCGCCATGTATTTTCTCAACATAGAGACGTAAAACACATTGTGTACTCCGGTCAGATTCGACGGAAGGGCGAACGATAAGCTAACGTCCCAACTCTGTCGAGGATCTCAAATGGTCCGATGAATCTCGGACTGAGCTTTCCTTTCTTCCCAAACCGCATGACACCTTTCATAGGCGCTATCTTCACAAAAACATGGTTCCCAACGGCAAACTCTAGATCTCTCCTCCTTTGATCCGCGTAGCTCTTTTGTCGACTCTGAGCAGTCCTCACTCTATCACGGATCTTGACTACTACGTCGGCAGTCTGCTGAATAATCTCCGGACCGAATTCTGATCTTTCCCCTACTTCATCCCAATGAATAGGAAATCTAAACTTACGACCGTACAGTGCTTCATATGGAGCCATACCTATAGACGACTGAAAACTGTTGTTATAGGTAAATTCCACCGATGGCAACTTCGACTCCCAACTCCTTGAGAAATCGATCACACATGCACGGAGAAGATCTTCCAAAATCTGGATAACTCTCTCTGACTAACCATCCGTCTGAGGATGGAAGGTTGTGCTAAACAACAACTTCGTACCCATAGCTGAATGCAAACTCTTCCAAAAGGAGGAAGTGAATCTAGGATCTCGGTCTGACATTATAGAAACGGGAATACCATGAAGTCTGACTATCTCTCGGATATACAACTCTGCATACCGAATCATGGTGAAAGTCGTCTTAATAGGCAAGAAGTGCGCTGATTTGGTAAGACGATCAACAATCACCCAGATAGCATTTGACCCTCTGACTGACTTCGGCAAATCGACCACGAAGTCCATGGTAATATTTTCTCACTTCCACTCAGGAACAGGAAGAGGCTTGAGCATACCTGCTGGTCTCTGATGTTCCGCTTCACTAGCTGACACGTCAGACACTCGGATACAAAACGTCTGATATCCTTCTTCATCCCGTGCCACCAATACAACAACTGCACATCTTTGTACTCCCAGGATGAATAGATTACGGCGACATATGGGCCTCAGATAAAATATCCGCTCGAATAGAATTGCTGCTAGGAACCACATTCTGCCTCGATATCTCACAATACCGTCGCTAACAGTATACAAGATACTGCCCTTGGCCTCATCCCTCTGCTTCCACTTTGCCAACTGCTTGTCTTCTTGCTATCCACTGCGAATACGATCTATAAGAGTAGACTGAATCGTTAAAGTAGATAGACGGGGAACTCTACCTCGAGGGTATGTCTCTAGATCAAACCTCTGCATCTCAAACTGAAGAGGTCTCAAAATCACTAAATGAGCCATCACTGCGACTTTCCTGCTCAATGCATTCGCAACTACATTAGCTTTGCCAGGGTGGTAGCTCATGGCCAATACCGTGAAATAAGAGCTTGCTTCAAAGCATCGAAGCTCTTCTGGCACTCATCAATCCACAAGTACTTAGCATTCTTCTTTGTCAACGACGTGAGTGGGACTGCGATAGAGGAGAATCCCTGAATAAAATTTCGATAATATCCTGCTAGCCAAGGAAACTATGGAACTCCGATGCATTTTTCGGCACAACCCAATTTTGACTGCTGCAAATTTCGCTGGGTCTACCTCAATACCGCTGCTAGAAATGACGTGGCCTAAGAACGCCATCGTCTCTATCCAGAACTCGCACTCACTGAACTTCGCGAATAACTTGTGCTTTTGCAAGGTCTGGAAAACTGCGGTCATATGTCTGCTGTGATCCTCTTGATTCATTGAGTAAACAAGAATTTCGTCTATGAATACTATCACGAACTGATCAAGATACGGCTGAAATATGCGATTCATGAGATCCATGAATATCGCTGGCGCATTCGTCACACCGAACGGCATCAAAAGGAACTCGAAGTGGCCATAACGAGTCATAAAAGCAGTCTTAAGAACATCGGTATCTTTCACCCTCAACTGGTGATAACCAGAACGCAGATCAATCTTTGAGAATACTTAAGCTCCCTGCAATTGATCAAATAAATCTTCAATCCTCGGAAGTGGGTATTTGTACTTCACTGTAACTCTATTCAATTCCCGGTAATCAATGCAGAGCCTCATCGAACCATCCTTCTTCTTCACTAATAAGACTGGCGCGCCCCATGGCGAAAAACTCGGACGAATGAATTCCTTGTCAAGAAGTCCCTGAATTTTCTTCTTGAGTTCTGCCATCTCTGTCGGTGCTAATTGGTATGGTGCTTTTGAGATTGGTGCGGTACCTGGAATAAGCTCAATAGAAAACTCCACCTCTCGCACAGGTGGCATACCAGAGACGTCATCAGGAAAAAAGTCTAGAAAGTCTCTGACAATTGGGACATCGGAGGCTGACTGACTGGGTGCTTTGGGAACAGATACAAAAGTCGCTAAAAACGCTCGACACCCTCTATGCATGAGCTTCTTAGCATGGACACAAGATATCATACGCGGTAAATGAAAGTACCTGTCTGGCTCGAATAAGAACTGCTCTCTCCCAAGCGGTCGGACCAGCACAGATCTCTACTGGAAGTCAATCAAAACCCTGTTCCTTAATAGCCAATCCATACTTAGAATGATGTCAAACTCTGGCATCGGCAATACGATAAGATCCACATAAACAAGATTACCATGAAGTTTGAGGTCTATGTCTCGGATCATATTAGTAGCTGTCAGCTCCTCTCCAGAAGGCAGTACTACCGAATACGCTATATCTAGCCCAATGGTCTTGACCTTGAGGAAATTTACAAAGGTCTCCGAAATGAACGAATGAGTAGCCGCTGAATCTATCAAGGCATTTGTAGCTGAACTCGGAATAAAAATTCTCACTAAAAGATTGGAACATCATGCTAACCCAATAGTTTTACAAGAACTAAACTTATAGACATGCGAAGGTCAAAGTTCTTCTAAACTAAATTCTCGAAAATAACGTAGATTAGAACATACAATTCTATCACAAATTCTAAGTTCAAAATTTAACCCAAACTCTCGAAACATAAAATCTCAAATACAAACTTAAAGCTTTAAGATACCTGTCAAGAGCATCGTCTCCGGGTTTGTCTCCGCTGCATGGAGAGCAAAAACTCTGCCTTGGGTAGGCAGACTCCCCTGAGGGAAATTCTTCAGGAAATGGTCCGGACTACCGTACTTGTAGCATTTCCCCGAACCATACATACAAGCTCCAGTATGGCGGCGTGTGCACTTAGCACAGACTGGATACTCCGAGGTCATCGGGACTACCCGTCCCTGCTGCTGCTGTCCTCTGTTCCTGGACGGGCTGTGGAAAGTCTTTTTACCCTGATGCTGCTAATGAGGAGGGCGGTGCGGCGCCTGGATATGTCGCTTACCATGGCGATCTCTCTCAATATCATTCTGATCCTGCTCTGCAGCTAGAGCTCTGGAGACAGCGACATCGTAGGTAGTAGGGCCAGCCACCCTAACATCACGGCGCAAGATTGACCGCAGACCTTCCATAAAGTGTCTCATCTTGGCGCCAATTTCATTTGCAATCAGGGGCACAAAATGACAACCCCTTTCAAATTTACGGATGAACTCCGTAACAGTCATGTCTCCCTGCCTCAGGGTCATAAATTCCCTGGTCAACCTGGAACGCACCTCGTCAGTAAAATATTTAGAATAAAATACCTCTGTAAAGCGAGTCCAGCTCAGAGTAGCCAAATCCAAGGCTACAGATGCTCCTTCCCACCACAGGCGAGCGTCTCCTCCAAACAGATAGGTCACACAACGAACCCTATCCTCATCTCCAAGCCCCATGAATTCGAAGATAACCTCAAGGGACTTAATCCAGCCCTCGGCAATCATAGGATCTGTCGTCTCTGAGAACTCCTTTGGTCTCATCTTCATTAACCTCTCACAAATGGCCTCATGCCTCATTTTCCTGGCTACCACCGCGTTGTTCCCCACAAACTGTGCGAAAAACTGAGTCATCCCAGCTAACATTTGGGCGTTCATGTCAGGGAGAGGGAGTGGCGGTAAATCTCTCTCCTGCCTATGATCCTCACCGTCCTCCTGGCGATGCTCATCATCTCTCGTGCGTTCATGAATGCGTCTAGGAGGCATGTTGTTCCATCTATAACCCATACATAATCAACATGCATCATTCTAATATTTCTTTAAATTTAAATAAATACTGCATAATCATAATCTTGACATAAAACATTTTATGAAAACATGTTGTTACAATATTTCAAGCTTTAAACGAAATGCGTAAACATAAAACTTACAGACCGAAGACGTGACTTCATGAACTTCTCGAGGTCAGTAGTAGTACAATCATTTACAAGAACATAGGCTCTGATACCAACTGTAAAGGCCCGTAGTTCGTATTCGCATTTTTACAGAATTATCAAATTTTTTTCTAAATAAATAACTTACCTCATTCATAAAATAAATCTATAAATAGCATTAAATTTAAAATAACAGTTGAAGTAGATATTGTGTTTCAAAACAACAACGTAAAATAGTCCGACATATAAAAATCTGAATTTGTACATAAAAAGGTGAATAAACTGAAACATGAGGTCCTCGGGTTCATACTACTGCTGACCCAAGCTAGCTCACTGGTCTCCGCCCTCAGTCTCGACCTCATCAATACCTACAACAATCAAGTAAAATGAGTCTAAAGACTCAACATGCATATATCGTGAATTGCAAGTAAATATATCATAAAATCACATGCAACGTAAGAATATCGTAGCGTAAAGCATAAGGTTAAAATCATGTCATGAGTGATTATAAATACGTGCATATCTGAAGATCGTATGTAAAATATTGCTCGATAGAGTCCTGTCATAAAATACCATATCGATATTTTTCTGGTAGAGATAATGTTTCAACGCAAGTGGCCCATAACATAACATGAACGTCTGATCAGAATAAACTACAGTATACTGGGCGGTAGAGATCACCATAGCCCTTGGGCTAGATGTCTGTACCCATACATAATCGTAAACCGGTCATAAGTCACCGGGTGGAGATATCCCATAAGCGTGAGGTGGCCACAAGACATATATCTCAAAATAAGCATTTTAGGTTTTATGCACGTAATATAATTATAATTCTATTTTTACCGGATGAGTTGGATCGTTCTCAGGCTTGCTACGACCTAATTTTAATATGAGACACATGCAAATAATCTCAACTTGGCAAAAACTTCATATCTGAACTAAAACGAGACAAACAAGACCAAAACCTAATTTCCAACCATAGCTTCGTACCAACCCGAACCAACATTGAACCTCGTTTAGCCATGATTAAAATACACCTAACGTAATGAAATAATGTCCCTAAGAATTTTAAAACACGAAAAATAGTGAATGGAGGCCAAAATCATGAAACGCTCTTTCAAGAGTCACTGTGGCACATTGCACCGTAAATTCTCGTACGACCTCTAGACTTAACCGAATCACAAACGGACAAAAACAAGACCTTCATAACCCATTGGGGTACTGTCTAGTCCAAGGCCATAGGCTAAAAGCCAACCAAGAACTCGAACAAGACCCTTGAACCGAAGCAAGGCTGCTGTCAAAAGCAATGGCAGCAGCTGTGCGTATATTGTGTAGTTTATGAAACTAATGGCCATTAGGCTTGAACCACCGACCAGAGTCCCTTGAAAACATCATAAGGCGTGGCTTGAACCATGGCTAAGGGCACTAGGCCAACCACAATCCAAAGCTCCAACCGAGAGTACCAAATTTTTGTGTAGTGTGATGTGTTGAATTGTTTTGCTGTCTTGTGTCGTTCCAGTGGCCATATGATCAATGATGGTTCGATCTATACATGATGAGGTATTGTGTGAACCATGGCTAAGGGCTAAAATCCAACCAAGATCCACTCAAACCCCAAAACCCGAAGCTTCACTCACACAGAAAATGGAAAAATCGAAGAGCACTTGTTTTGTTGTTGTAAAATCTTGATGGATCCGTGGACCAAGCCTTGAAAGCTGTCTTGGTCACGTCCTAGAAATTCTAAGGGAAGGTTCTAACCACAGTTATAGGCTCTGGGCCAACCAAGGTTTGAACTTTCACCTTAGACAACCAAACACAGAAATCGTGACTCAAACTTGCATCTGTGGGAACGTTTGCTGTCAAGACTTTACTCTGAGTGAATGGGCTTAAATCCATGAACTAACAATGTCCTAACACACTTTAATTCATGCCTATATACAGCCTTGAGTGCCTGGAACCGACCATCTTCCTGTAACCAACAAAACAACCCCAAACGTGAGTTGCAAAGCAAATGGCCGAGAAGGCCGTATAGAATTTTCGCATGGTTGCTGTAATTTTCGGTTTTGTTCCTTAAATCATGAACATGTAATGGTTTAAAAATATCTATAGGACTTGATTGAAGAGGAAATGAACCATATATACATACCTGGAAATTTGTTTTGAATAAAACAAAGCAATACAACGAACACGGCGCGACGGAGTCGGAGTTTCTTTTTTCTTGTTTTACTGCTACTGATTCACGATTTCAGCAGCTGATTTCTTTTGGTACTTTTGAAGATAAGAGTGTAGGAGTGCTAGGTAATGAAGGTGGAGGCTACTAGGGGTGATAGATGAGTCTTGAAAGCCATTTAGGTGGGAGTTATTAGTGAGGAATTTGAATGACCCTAGAATTGTTTCCTTCCTTCTTGTTGTACGAAAATGTAGGGGATTAGTATGCTAGATTAGTAGGTTGAGGGAAATTAGGTGAATAATGGTGCTTGTCTTATCACTAATTGGTGAGTTAAAGGTGAGGGAAATTATTACTCAATGAAGGCCATTGAGAGGTGACTTGAACGGAGAGTTGCCAAACATATATGAATTAATTTAGGGGTGGCCAAAATTTGCTTAACAAATTTCAAGGTAGAATATTGCTTAAGTCTTGTATTATAAATTCTTAAGGTTTTAAACACTCAATATGTATTTTAGTGAATTAATAAATTAAATTAGGATAAAAATTTCTTGCATGGCATGGCATGGCTTGGTCAAAAGAATTACTTATTAAAATGTTAAGTTATAATTTTTTGAATATATTAGGCCTAGATTAATTTATCCCAATTGGTTATACATTTTAATTTAAGCTTTTAACCAAATATTGGACATAAAAGAATTGCTTTACTAACTTAAATCCACTTAATTTAAATAAATCTTAAAACCTTCTTTTTCATTAAAATAAATTATTCTTTGGCTTAAATTAAATTTAGGAATATTTTCTTATTATTAATCTTATCTCATTTATATAAATATTATTTTTAATTCAAATAATAGCAATTATGCATGGCCTATATGTAATCTGATTTTTCGGGTTCTACATTTCATGTTTCCACTCTTTCAAATTATGAAGAGAAAAGCTGTTTCTGGAGCGATCATTGATGAAGTAGTGCGCAGAGGCAGAACATGCGGCGCCCGAGCGGTAGAAAATGACCGCCCGAGCACCGGTGCACAAAATTTTTATCTTTTGGGCAGAATGTTTGGCGTCCGAATGGTAATATATTATTGCCCGAGCGCCGGTGAGTGTATTAAAGGATAAACTTCGAAATTCTGGACATCTTTATCAGTTCTTTCACTTCCTTAACAGCATAAGCTCGAGATAAAACCTAGAAAACTTCCTCTAAAAGCTCCCTTCTTCATTTCTTTCATCATTTCCTCGTTAGAAATTAGTTCTCCATCACAAGAAGCTTCAAAAGGTGTAAGTTTTCTTCTCTTTTAGTTATTCTACATGTAGAGGGGTAACTTTCACCTAGTATAAACAATAGTGACTGAATTATTGATATATTTGACAGTATAGGAACGAGAAACATTGTCTCAACCCAGTATTCGTACGCTTGGACTGTAAGTTGGAATGTTC
The DNA here is from genome assembly GCF_022965805.1 of Primulina eburnea. NCBI lineage: Eukaryota > Viridiplantae > Streptophyta > Magnoliopsida > Lamiales > Gesneriaceae > Primulina > Primulina eburnea. The sequence goes on from NC_133115.1 coordinate 14,099,227, forward strand.
TTGAAGTAATACATGAGTAATATTATGATTTCAAATGCCTTCCATTGATTATTGCTATATGTACATTGTTAGTATGCTTATTGATGAAAACATAGCACTATATTCCATTGTTAAGTATTAAATATGAAAGTAACTCATGAATATTGAAAATGGGTTCTATGTCATGAACATGAAAGGAAAATGACTGATTTTACATGATATCGAGCTTGTTGACATCATGGGTGGTTTTAAGTCCACCAAACCTATTGGCCAATATATGTTCATGGGGCGTGGGGTTGCCAAAGGGTGTAAGTTTTCTTCTCTTTTAGTTGTTCTACATGTAGAGGGGTAACTTTCACCTAGTATAAACAATAGTGACCGAATTATTGATATATTTGACAGTATAGGAACGAGAAACATCGTCTCAACCTAGTTTTCGTACGCTTGGCGGTAAGTTGGCATGTTCTTGAAGTAATACATGAGTAATATTATGATTTCAAATGCCTTCCATTGATTATTGCTATATGTACATTGTTAGTATACTTACTGATGAAAACATAGCACCATATTCCATTGTTATGTATTAAATATGAAAGGAACTTATGAATATTGAAGATGGGTGCTATGTCATGAACATGAAAAGTAAATAACTGATTTTACATGATATAGAGCTTGTTGACATCATGGGTGGTTTTAAATCCACCAAACCTATTGGCCAATATATGTTCATGGGGCGTGGGGTTGCCAAAGGTTGCTCCCTGACGTCCAACACAGTAGTAGCTATATAATAAAGCAAGCACGGTAGTACATGTCAACTAATGAGGCTCAAGTACAAAAATGAACATGAATATATGCTATGATATGATATGGTTTAAAAATTCATTGTTGTCACGACTTGATATGTTTGTTCCTTCGATGCATATTGATATGTACAAGAGCCCACTTTTGAGTTTTATAAACTCGCGTAGCTCATGTATTACAGAATCATGTAGTGAAGATGCATAGGATGTCGGTTCGCCAATGGATGCTTGTGACGTGCCTCACCTCGACAAGAACCGGGACTTCTTATTGTATAGCTTCCGAATATATGTTATAATGAATTTAGTTTCAGGGTCTGAAACAAGTTTTACAATGCTTGTGTCTATGTGTATAATGATACATAATATGTTTGTATATAAGGATATGATTATATGTACATATGGTTATTGTTGCTTGAGTGTTGGTGTATTCAAAATATAGGGACATCATGCCAAAATTTTATATTAAACCGTCAAATTGATGCCCCTTGTTTGAATTACATCATAATATAGATATAACATTCAAATCCTATTTTGATTTTGGTAATCATGTCAAGTATAGAGTAAGGGTGTGACATTTTAGAGTGGTATCAGAGCCCACGGTTCTTCGACAGGGAAGACACTGCACTTCATCCATATGTGGAGAAATCGGCAAGTAAGTACCTTTGTATCCCATAGTTTATGCTAAGCTATGTGTTTCTACGTGACCTATATATAGGTTAAGATAAAATATGATGCCACCTAAACGTAAGGTACATGAAAGAGAGTCATCTAATGGCAAGTCCCCAGCAGTCGAAGGTGAGGGCAGTGCGCCACGACCTGTAGATGATTTTGCTCAGATGCTTCAACAACACGCGAAAGTCCATGGGGAGAAGATACAGCAATTACTTGAGATGCAACGGACTACTCATGAGCAAGCACACGCACAAGCCATGCTACCCAGACAAGGACCTGTTCAAACAGATGTATATGATCTCTTTCGACATCTGAATCCTCCTGAATTCATGGGAAGCACCGATCCAGCAATGGCAGAAGAATGGATTAAGTTGTTGAAGTCAATCTTCTCCTACCTTCGTATGGAAGATGCTGACAAAATAACTTGTGCCATCTTTTTATTAACAAAACATGCAAGAATATGGTGGGAGAGTGCGAGGGTGGCATTACTTGCGATACCATTAACATGGGATACATTTAAATCCACGTTATACAATAAATATTTCAGTAAAGATGTACGAGCCAAGAAAGCCAGTGATTTCCTTAATCTGAAGCAAGGGACCATGTAATTGGCGGAATACATACAAAAATTCAAGGCTGGAGTCCAATATGTACCGTATATTGCACCTGATGACACAAGTAAGGGCGAACACTTCATTTGGGGACTTCGATCAGAAATTAAAATAGATGTACGGATGTCGAAGGTTGTTACATATGGAGAGATAGTGTAAAGAGCACTTATGGCAGAACAGGATGAGCAATACATTGCAGAGATAGACAACAACGAAGGCAGTAGTACTTTAAAAGGAGCCAAGGAATAGGACAAGGCAAAAAGACTGATAGTAGGGGTACTCGACCAGAGGAACCCGTGGCAAGGGTCCCCCTCCACATAAAGAACAAGACAGACCACCTTGTCCTAAATGTGGCAAAATTCATGGTGTAGAATGTATGCAAGGTTCCAATGTTTGTTATCGTTGCAAAAATCCATGGAATCTCACTAGAAATTGTCCAGGAAGTTCTGAGAAAGTACAAGACACCTTTTCTCCATTACCAAAGAAGAAGTGGATGCAGATACATCGATTATCACTGGTATGTTCTTGATTTCTGGTATCACTGTTATTGTTTTACTAGATTCAGGAGCCACACATTCCTTTATTTCGGAATCGTTTGTAAGGAGACTGGGCATTACAGCAAGTACAACAGAGACACAACTCTCCATAGCTTTACCTTCCAGACAAGAATTACAGACAAATCAAATTATGCGAGGGTGTCCAATATATGTCCATGGCCATCAGATGTATGCTGAATTGATAGTTTTGAGGATGACTGATTTTGATGTGATACTGAGAATGGATTGGCTCTCGAAGTTCATAGTTACTATTGACTGTTGCATGAAATTAATCAAGTTTGCGCCAGCAGGAGCTGAACCATTCACAGTATCAAGTTCAGGTATATCCTTACCTCTTCGGATAATCTCTTGTATGAAGGCATGTAAATTATTACATAAGGGGTGTCAAGGATATTTAGCATCTGTTTTAGTTATTGATCCACCGGTTCGTGAATTAAAAGATATAGATATTGTTTGTGAATTCCCAGAAGTATTTCCTAATGATGTAACAAGCTTACCTCCAGATAGGGAGATCGAATTTGTGATTGATATTGTGATAGGAACTCACCTGATCTCAAAAGCTCCTTATCGATTAGCTCCTACAGAAATGAAAGAATTAAAAGAACAGTTACAGGAGTTAATTGATGTAATGCCCAGAAATTATGAGAAATGATAAGACAAGATTATAAAGTGTTGCCAGGATGGAAAAATAAGAAATTCTTGAGAATGCAGCACCGCACCCGCGGTGCTAGACATCACCGCACCCGCGGTGCATGTGCAGAAAATGGAGTGCAAATCCCGTAGCCACACCGCACCCGCGGTATTAGATGGAGCGCACCCGCGCTGTGACACCGCACCCGCGGTCTTGTAGGCAGCGCACCCGCGGTCAAGCTTCGGGAAATCTGGATAGAATCGACGAAACGGGACCGCACCCGCGGTGCATGTATGACCGCACCCGCGGTGCGACGTGCAACATGAAAAATGAGACACGTTTCAAAATTTGCATGCAATATATATATAGATGTTTGACACGTTATTTCTTCAGAAATTCAGAAGGGAATCGAAAGTTGGGAGAGAAGTTGATTTCTTAAGTTAGAATTTGATTTACAAAGAATCCGTCTATCAGAATTCGAATCTGAACGCAGCAGCGTGTTCCTCTCGACACGAACTACACAAGGACGTAAGTTTTGTTACGTTTTGAGATGTTTTGAGAATATGATGTTGCTGGAATTGCATATGATTCAGAGATGGTATTTCTGCTACCGTAGATATTATAGAACTGAAGACAGATTAAAGAACAGACTGTTTATGTAATTGTTATGATTTGTGAAAGATATTGACTGAGATTTTGATATCAGAATTGTGTATTACTGATTTTGAATATACCGATATTCAGATTTTGAGTTCTGATATTAATTATGTGATGTTCAGATGGACGGGGTTATTCAGATTGTATTATTATGCCGTCGAAACATCAGTTGATTTAGATTGATCAGATTCAGATATGATTTAGATTATATCGTGATATTATTGATATGATCAGATTGTGTTTTGTTCAGATTGATCAGATTATGTACTGAGTTGAGTATTGATCAGAACAGATTGTGAATTGAGTTACACATTGATACAGTGTATTTATATTGTCATTTCAGATCGGATATGGACAGACTGGACTTCAAGACTTCGTCTTCCTCAGAAGGGGACGACAAAGGTATAATTCATGTGATATTCGGGAAGAAACAACTCAATTGAGATCACCATTTGAGTTGCCCAATAAATCACATACTATGTTCTTGTTTATATATTTGTTTATAGAACTTGTATTCAAATCTTGCTATGCTTTGTACAGATCATGTTACATTGCATTAAGATGATTGTGCTTGTTTACAGATTGGGTATTCATGCATTAAGATAGGAAAGTCTGCGAGATCATCCAGACTTCTAGATGTTCGGCAATATCTCAGCTTAGGGGAAGATCACCGCCCTTTGTAGACGTGGATACAGATCAGGCCGAAGTCTAGGAATAAGACGGACAGCACCCCGATTGGGAGGGTAGGTGACAGACAGTGCCGTCTCATTCACCCCGGGATCCCTAGAGTTATAGATCGAGTTAAGTCTAGACATGATTTGATTAGGACTTCATGCTTATATGGATGTGGCTCTTAGATCATGGGACCCATCGTTATTGCTTTCAGTTGTGCTAGCATGTTTTATGATTTAGATTGTTGATATGCATGTTTATCTGATTTGAGTTGCATGCTTAATTTCATAGATTATGAAAGATATAATGTTTATACATAATCGCATGTTTTATGAATTAGTTTGTTTATATACATGCTTACCATATTTTATACTGGGATTTATTCTCACCGGAGTTATCCGGCTGTTGTCGTGTTTTGTATGTGTGCATGACAACAGGTGGGGCTGGATCAGGGTCGAGAAGATGACGAGAGAAGACGAGTTTAGCGTGGCGATTCCGGACTTACAGTAGATTGGATTTTACTACTTGAACTGCAGTAGTTGAACCTTAGATTAATTAAAAAGACTGTTGTACATTATTGTATCTTTATACTGAAATGTAGTTTTATACAGATATGTATATCATGTAGATGCCATTACCTTCCGCACTTTATTTTAAAAAGAAAAATTTTTAGACCCTGTTTTATCAGAACTGATAATTAAATCCCAAAAGATAATTAAGAAGATGATTAGCGTCCGGGTCCCCACAACAGGTGGTATCAGAGCGATAGATCCTTTAGTGATAGATCCTTTAGATTGAGATAGTCAGAACTGATAGATCCTTTAGACTGAGATGGAAGAGAATGTGCGGGGTAGATGAATTTTCTTTCCTTGCATGTGTGTGCTAGCATGAGATTGATTTAATGTTGATTGACATTATGTGCTAGCATGAGACTATGTGTTACTGCTTTAAGATACATGTTTACCTGATTATGTGATTGGAAGTGGTATTATGTATTCTTAAGTATGAATCAGATCAGATTCATGATCAGCAGTAAGATGATCATAATCAGAGAATGATTGGTACAGATTTGTAGTGCGAGATTACTAATGTGTTTGGTAATCAGATGTACCGCCCAGAAGAATTCCAGAAAGAGGCAGTACTTCATATGATCAGACAGGTAGGTCAGAACCTCAGATAGATGTGTCAGAAATTCAGATGGAAACACAGTTACAGAGGTTCTAGTCGTTTCAGCCGCCGGTTCTGAAGGGAAATGAGACGTCAGCAGATTGTGAAAAGTGGCTTGAAGAAATAGAAATGTTATTTGAATTCCTAGATTTCACAGATGAGTGTAGAATTAGGCTTATTGAGAACCAGTTGCACGAAGCTGCCAGAAGATGGTGGTTACTCACCAAAGGAGCTTTAGAGCAGAGTCGTTCAGTGATTTCATGGAAGATTTTTAAGGTTGAGTTCTACCAAAGATTCTTCCCCGTGTCATATAGGGAGGACAGAAGTGCAGAATTTGCAAACCTAAAACAGGGTCAGATGAGTATTGATGAATACTTAGCACAGTTCTTCACCTTGTTACGTTTTGCCCCTCTTATAGCTAGAACTGATCATGCTATATCTAGTCAGTTCATTCAGGGATTAAATCCAGAAATACGTACATTGGTGAATGTGAAGCAATCGAGTAGTTTTGCTGATACCTTGAATAGGGCCAAAAGAGCAGAAACGGTTCTGATAGGACAACAGGGAGTCTCGTATGATCTTCCAACATCAAATCCACAGCAACTGCCTTCTAGAGTTGAGATGGGCAGCAGCAGTGATAGGAGGAAAGAACCATTGAAGATTCAAAAGAAACAGTTCAAGAAGTTAGGAAGTGATTCCTCTAGTTCTAGCAGTCCTAGTCCGAGCTATACCGGAGTGTATTGCAGGACGTGTGGAGGGCGACATTCTACAGAACAATGCCAAGGAGTGCTTGGTAAGTGCAATATCTGTAAGCAGACGGGACACTTTGCTAAAGTTTGTCCTCAGAGGCATTTTCGAAGATCTTAAAGAGCAGGGTCATTGGTGGTAATGACTGAAGAACAGACTCAGAATTCCCACAGGTACTGTTGCTTGTATGATTATATGCATAGGTATTGATATGTACTAATGCATTATTTATGAATACCTGTGATTGAATAGCATGGAGATATGCTATATCTGTTGGATTAATGGTTACTATAGTATTGATTCCTTGGTTGTTGAGGAATATGTTGATATCAGAGATTTCTGTGACATGATATACCACGATTAGATAAGACTGAGATTGAACTAGATTGTGATGTACTTGTGTTATATGATTCTGATTGCAGTATTGACATGTATATGCTAAACAAGTACAGAAATATCGTAGAATGTGTGCCAGAAACGGTAAGATTCAGACCAGATCTGGCTGATAAACGGAGATTTTCCGGTAAGGATTCTAGATCCAGAATTCCTTATATTATTGTACTGTTTATGACTCGATTATTACAAAAAGGAACAGATGGTATCCTTATGTATTCAATAGATTCATTGAAATCGAGTCTAGCAGTGACAGAATTACTAGTAATATAATAGTTGACTGGTGTTTGCCTAGATAAGATGTCAGAGGTGTTTGATATCAGAAAGGTAGATTTCAGAATTGAATCAATACCAAGTATTGCTGATATATTAGAACATAGTATAGAATGATTGACAGAATTGATATAATTGACAGATAAAAGAACATTAGCTAAGAAATCCAGTTGATTGAGTATTTCTCTGGAAGATAGTTCAGTTCTGTTTCTAAATTGATAGATATTATGTTCAGAGGTATTCTGAAAATTATGCTTGGTATATCTATGATTTATTGATATATTGCAGCATTTGATTGATTATATTGAATATTTGAAGATTGAGTTAAATATTCAGAGAACTATGATCATTGTATACAGAAATGGGTCAGGTATGAATCCGGTATGCAGTTATTGATACAGTGTTTATTCAGAATATACAGTATCTGAAGATCGATTGATTTAGACAGTTAAGACAGAAAGATCAAGAATTCCAGAAATGTCAGAAATTTATTATCTGCAGATTATCTTATTCTGATTATTTATTCTCTCATTGATATATATCTGTTGAGTATTGTTATTGTTCTACATCAGTATTTGTGCGATATCTTATATTGTTGGGAGCATATGTTATTTGCAGATAAGATATAGCAGTTGATCTGGGCAGTATGAGGAGTGGTCAGATAGCCAGAATTTACAGTTGCCTGATTTTGTTATTTTATGAGTTTTCGTAAACTCACTAGATCTGTATAGGGTCTTTCTATTCTGAACCTGATGTGATATTACTGGTAGTGTGAATCAGTGTTTGATACAGATTAGTGTAAACAGTCAGACATGTGATCAGAATGTTCAGAATTTGTTTGTAATAATTAGAACAGAGCATCAGTCAGAATAACAGATATTTGATTTTGTGTTATATGGGACTGATTATGTTATAATATCAGAATGTTTCAGAATTGGTTACAGATTTTGATATTGATAGTCAGAGCCGAATACCAGGTAGGTATTTCTTACGTAATTTATGTTATTCACTGATTTGTTTATACAGGATAGTTCGAATCTGAACTCACAGATAGTGTCAGAATCGCATAGTAGTGGATTCAGTTTTCATTCAGATAGTTGAGAATGTATGATATTCGAACAGACAGTCGGGATATAAACAGATTAGATCGGTTATAACAGAATGTGTACAGAAATGTTGGCGGAAATTGTACTGATAAGTCTGAATTGCTAACAGAAGAAGACAAAAAGATAGAAATCAGAAGATTATTACAGATTTTGTATAGTTCTGAATAGAAATGGGAGTACATTTCTATGGTTTTCGTAATGAAATTACCGCCATTTTCTTTAGATTATGATATGATATGATTATGATTGACAGATTACTCAATCTATATCTATCAGTTTGTACCAGATTACGTACAAACAGAACTAGATGACATAGATCGATGTCAAAGAAATAATCAGATAGATTAGAATATTGAATAAGATAATATCAGATTGTGATTTTGATGGAATTGTACTTGTGATAGAGTATATCATAAGCTCTCTTGTGCAGATTATTTACAGATTGACAGATATTCAGGGCGTGGTTACCAGATATTGACAGATATTTGTAGAGCATTAGTACTGGATGTTAATACTAGTGTATATAGATTATTGTCATTATGTGACTTACTGTATGACAATAGTTATTGAGATAGTTCAGCATGAATAGATTTAAGACACCAAGGGCAGATGATGACGATTGGGATTTGAAGATAAAGACTGAATATGTCCTGGATTGGGATAAGCAAATGTGATAACAGCTACAGGTAGTATTGTTTTGTTATAACTTACAGGTTGGTATATACGGATGTTGTATAACCAATATAATGAGATGAATTCAGTCAGAAGGATTGTGAGAAGTATTGTGACAGGATACTTCATGAATTCGTATTCCAGATGGGGATCAGGGATTTGAGTTTTGATTTAAACTCTAGTATACATTTCTTCTCGTATATCTGAATTGATGTCTTATGAGTTCAGGGACGAACTCAAATCTAAGAGGGGGAGAAATGTAATGCCCAGAAATTATGAGAAATGATAAGACAAGATTATAAAGTGTTGCCAGGATGGAAAAATAAGAAATTCTTGAGAATGCAGCACCGCACCCGCGGTGCTAGACATCACCGCACCCGCGGTGCATGTGCAGAAAATGTAGTGCAAATCCCGTAGCCACACCGCACCCGCGGTATTAGATGGAGCGTACCCGCGCTGTGACACCGCACCCGCGGTCTTGTAGGCAGCGCACCCGCGGTCAAGCTTCGGGAAATCTGGATAGAATCGACGAAACGGGACCGCACCCGCGGTGCGACGTGCAACATGAAAAATGAGACACGTTTCAAAATTTGCATGCAATATATATATAGATGTTTGACACGTTATTTCTTCAGAAATTCAGAAGGGAATCGAAAGTTGGGAGAGAAGTTGATTTCTTAAGTTAGAATTTGATTTACAAAGAATCCGTCTATCAGAATTCGAATCTGAACGCAGCAGCGTGTTCCTCTCGACACGAACTACACAAGGACGTAAGTTTTGTTACGTTTTGAGATGTTTTGAGAATATGATGTTGCTGGAACTGCATATGATTCAGAGATGGTATTTCTGCTACCGTAGATATTATAGAACTGAAGACAGATTAAAGAACAGACTGTTTATGTAATTGTTATGATTTGTGAAAGATATTGACTGAGATTTTGATATCAGAGTTGTGTATTACTGATTTTGAATATACCGATATTCAGATTTTGAGTTCTGATATTAATTATGTGATGTTCAGATGGACGGGGTTATTCAGATTGTATTATTATGCCGTCGAAACATCAGTTGATTTAGATTGATCAGATTCAGATATGATTTAGATTATATCGTGATATTATTGATATGATCAGATTGTGTTTTGTTCAGATTGATCAGATTATGTACTGAGTTGAGTATTGATCAGAACAGATTGTGAATTGAGTTACACATTGATACAGTGTATTTATATTGTCATTTCAGATCGGATATGGACAGAATGGACTTCAAGACTTTGTCTTCCTCAGAAGGGGACGACAAAGGTATAATTCATGTGATATTCGGGAAGAAACAACTCAATTGAGATCACCATTTGAGTTGCCCAATAAATCACATACTATGTTCTTGTTTATATATTTGTTTATAGAACTTGTATTCAAATCTTTCTATGCTTTGTACAGATCATGTTACATTGCATTAAGATGATTGTGCTTGTTTACAGATTGGGTATTCATGCATTAAGATAGGAAAGTCTGCGAGATCATCCAGACTTCTAGATGTTCGGCGATATCTCAGCTTAGGGGAAGATCACCGCCCCTTTGTAGACGTGGATACAGATCAGGCCGAAGTCTAGGAATAAGACGGACAGCACCCCGATTGGGAGGGTAGGTGACAGACAGTGCCGTCTCATTCACCCCGGGATCCCTAGAGTTATAGATCGAGTCAAGTCTAGACATGATTTGATTAGGACTTCATGCTTATATGGATGTGGCTCCTAGATCATGGGACCCATCGTTATTGCTTTCAGTTGTGCTAGCATGTTTTATGATTTAGATTGTTGATATGCATGTTTATCTGATTTGAGTTGCATGCTTAATTTCATAGATTATGAAAGATATTATGTTTATACATAATCGCATGTTTTATGAATTAGTTTGTTTATATACATGCTTACCATGTTTTATACTGGGATTTATTCTCACCGGAGTTATCCGGCTGTTGTCGTGTTTTGTATGTGTGCATGACAACAGGTGGGGCTGGATCAGGGTCGAGAAGATGACGAGAGAAGACGAGTTTAGCGTGGCGATTCCGGACTTACAGTAGATTGGATTTTACTACTTGAACTGCAGTAGTTGAACCTTAGATTAATTAAAAAGACTGTTGTACATTATTGTATCTTTATACTGAAATGTAGTTTTATACAGATATGTATATCATGTAGATGCCATTACCTTCCGCACTTTATTTTAAAAAGAAAAATTTTTAGACCCTGTTTATCAGAACTGATAATTAAATCCCAAAAGATAATTAAGAAGATGATTAGCGTCCGGGTCCCCACAACAGGTGGTATCAGAGCGATAGATCCTTTAGTGATAGATCCTTTAGATTGAGATAGTCAGAACTGATAGATCCTTTAGACTGAGATGGAAGAGAATGTGCGGGGTAGATGAATTTTCTTTCCTTGCATGTGTGTGCTAGCATGAGATTGATTTAATGTTGATTGACATTATGTGCTAGCATGAGACTATGTGTTACTGCTTTAAGATACATGTTTACCTGATTATGTGATTGGAAGTGGTATTATGTATTCTTAAGTATGAATCAGATCTGATTCATGATCAGCAGTAAGATGATCATAATCAGAGAATGATTGGTACAGATTTGTAGTGCGAGATTACTAATGTGTTTGGTAATCAGATGTACCGCCCAGAAGAATTCCAGAAAGAGGCAGTACTTCATATGATCAGACAGGTAGGTCAGAACCTCAGATAGATGTGTCAGAAATTCAGATGGAAACACAGTTACAGAGGTTCTAGTCGTTTCAGCCGCCGGTTCTGAAGGGAAATGAGACGTCAGCAGATTGTGAAAAGTGGCTTGAAGAAATAGAAATGTTATTTGAATTCCTAGATTTCACAGATGAGTGTAGAATTAGGCTTATTGAGAACCAGTTGCACGAAGCTGCCAGAAGATGGTGGTTACTCACCAAAGGAGCTTTAGAGCAGAGTCGTTCAGTGATTTCATGGAAGATTTTTAAGGTTGAGTTCTACCAAAGATTCTTCCCCGTGTCATATAGGGAGGACAGAAGTGCAGAATTTGCAAACCTAAAACAGGGTCAGATGAGTATTGATGAATACTTAGCACAGTTCTTCACCTTGTTACGTTTTGCCCCTCTTATAGCTAGAACTGATCATGCTATATCTAGTCAGTTCATTCAGGGATTAAATCCAGAAATACGTACATTGGTGAATGTGAAGCAATCGAGTAGTTTTGCTGATACCTTGAACAGGGCCAAAAGAGCAGAAACGGTTCTGATAGGACAACAGGGAGTCTCGTATGATCTTCCAACATCAAATCCACAGCAACTGCCTTCTAGAGTTGAGATGGGCAGCAGCAGTGATAGGAGGAAAGAACCATTGAAGATTCAAAAGAAACAGTTCAAGAAGTTAGGAAGTGATTCCTCTAGTTCTAGCAGTCCTAGTCCGAGCTATACCGGAGTGTATTGCAGGACGTGTGGAGGGCGACATTCTACAGAACAATGCCAAGGAGTGCTTGGTAAGTGCAATATCTGTAAGCAGACGGGACACTTTGCTAAAGTTTGTCCTCAGAGGCATTTTCGAAGATCTTAAAGAGCAGGGTCATTGGTGGTAATGACTGAAGAACAGACTCAGAATTCCCACAGGTACTGTTGCTTGTATGATTATATGCATAGGTATTGATATGTACTAATGCATTATTTATGAATACCTGTGATTGAATAGCATGGAGATATGCTATATCTGTTGGATTAATGGTTACTATAGTATTGATTCCTTGGTTGTTGAGGAATATGTTGATATCAGAGATTTCTGTGACATGATATACCACGATTAGATAAGACTGAGATTGAACTAGATTGTGATGTACTTGTGTTATATGATTCTGATTGCAGTATTGACATGTATATGCTAAACAAGTACAGAAATATCGTAGAATGTGTGCCAGAAACGGTAAGATTCAGACCAGATCTGGCTGATAAACGGATATTTTCCGGTAAGGATTCTAGATCCAGAATTCCTTATATTATTGTACTGTTTATGACTCGATTATTACAAAAAGGAACAGATGGTATCCTTATGTATTCAATAGATTCATTGAAATCGAGTCTAGCAGTGACAGAATTACTAGTAATATAATAGTTGACTGGTGTTTGCCTAGATAAGATGTCAGAGGTGTTTGATATCAGAAAGGTAGATTTCAGAATTGAATCAATACCAAGTATTGCTGATATATTAGAACATAGTATAGAATGATTGACAGAATTGATATAATTGACAGATAAAAGAACATTAGCTAAGAAATCCAGTTGATTGAGTATTTCTCTGGAAGATAGTTCAGTTCTGTTTCTAAATTGATAGATATTATGTTCAGAGGTATTCTGAAAATTATGCTTGGTATATCTATGATTTATTGATATATTGCAGCATTTGATTGATTATATTGAATATTTGAAGATTGAGTTAAATATTCAGAGAACTATGATCATTGTATACAGAAATGGGTCAGGTATGAATCCGGTATGCAGTTATTGATACAGTGTTTATTCAGAATATACAGTATCTGAAGATCGATTGATTTAGACAGTTAAGACAGAAAGATCAAGAATTCTAGAAATGTCAGAAATTTATTATCTGCAGATTATCTTATTCTGATTATTTATTCTCTCATTGATATATATCTGTTGAGTATTGTTATTGTTCTACATCAGTATTTGTGCGATATCTTATATTGTTGGGAGCATATGTTATTTGCAGATAAGATATAGCAGTTGATCTGGGCAGTATGAGGAGTGGTCAGATAGCCAGAATTTACAGTTGCCTGATTTTGTTATTTTATGAGTTTTCGTAAACTCACTAGATCTGTATAGGGTCTTTCTATTCTGAACCTGATGTGATATTACTGGTAGTGTGAATCAGTGTTTGATACAGATTAGTGTAAACAGTCAGACATGTGATCAGAATGTTCAGAATTTGTTTGTAATAATTAGAACAGAGCATCAGTCAGAATAACAGATATTTGATTTTGTGTTATATGGGACTGATTATGTTATAATATCAGAATGTTTCAGAATTGGTTACAGATTTTGATATTGATAGTCAGAGCCGAATACCAGGTAGGTATTTCTTACGTAATTTATGTTATTCACTGATTTGTTTATACAGGATAGTTCGAATCTGAACTCACAGATAGTGTCAGAATCGCATAGTAGTGGATTCAGTTTTCATTCAGATAGTTGAGAATGTATGATATTCGAACAGACAGTCGGGATATAAACAGATTAGATCGGTTATAACAGAATGTGTACAGAAATGTTGGCGGAAATTGTATTGATAAGTCTGAATTGCTAACAGAAGAAGACAAAAAGATAGAAATCAGAAGATTATTACAGATTTTGTATAGTTCTGAATAGAAATGGGAGTACATTTCTATGGTTTTCGTAATGAAATTACCGCCATTTTCTTTAGATTATGATATGATATGATTATGATTGACAGATTACTCAATCTATATCTATCAGTTTGTACCAGATTACGTACAAACAGAACTAGATGACATAGATCGATGTCAAAGAAATAATCAGATAGATTAGAATATTGAATAAGATAATATCAGATTGTGATTTTGATGGAATTGTACTTGTGATAGAGTATATCATAAGCTCTCTTGTGCAGATTATTTACAGATTGACAAATATTCAGGGCGTGGTTACCAGATATTGACAGATATTTGTAGAGCATTAGTACTGGATGTTAATACTAGTGTATATAGATTATTGTCATTATGTGACTTACTGTATGACAATAGTTATTGAGATAGTTCAGCATGAATAGATTTAAGACACCAAGGGCAGATGATGACGATTGGGATTTGAAGATAAAGACTGAATATGTCCTGGATTGGGATAAGCAAATGTGATAACAGCTACAGGTAGTATTGTTTTGTTATAACTTACAGGTTGGTATATACGGATGTTGTATAACCAATATAATGAGATGAATTCAGTCAGAAGGATTGTGAGAAGTATTGTGACAGGATACTTCATGAATTCGTATTCCAGATGGGGATCAGGGATTTGAGTTTTGATTTAAACTCTAGTATACATTTCTTCTCGTATATCTGAATTGATGTCTTATGAGTTCAGGGACGAACTCAAATCTAAGAGGGGGAGAAATGTAATGCCCAGAAATTATGAGAAATGATAAGACAAGATTATAAAGTGTTGCCAGGATGGAAAAATAAGAAATTCTTGAGAATGCAGCACCGCACCCGCGGTGCTAGACATCACCGCACCCGCGGTGCATGTGCAGAAAATGTAGTGCAAATCCCGTAGCCACACCGCACCCGCGGTATTAGATGGAGCGTACCCGCGCTGTGACACCGCACCCGCGGTCTTGTAGGCAGCGCACCCGCGGTCAAGCTTCGGGAAATCTGGATAGAATCGACAAAACGGGACCGCACCCGCGGTGCATGTATGACCGCACCCGCGGTGCGACGTCCAACATGAAAAATGAGAACGTTTCAAAATTTGCATGCAATATATATATAGATGTTTGACACGTTATTTCTTCAGAAATTCAGAAGGGAATCGAAAGTTGGGAGAGAAGTTGATTTCTTAAGTTAGAATTTGATTTACAAAGAATCTGTCTATCAGAATTCGAATCTGAACGCAGCAGCGTGTTCCTCTCGACACGAACTACACAAGGACGTAAGTTTTGTTACGTTTTGAGATGTTTTGAGAATATGATGTTGCTGGATCTGCATATGATTCAGAGATGGTATTTCTGCTACCGTAGATATTATAGAACTGAAGACAGATTAAAGAACAGACTGTTTATGTAATTGTTATGATTTGTGAAAGATATTGACTGAGATTTTGATATCAGAATTGTGTATTACTGATTTTGAATATACCGATATTCAGATTTTGAGTTCTGATATTAATTATGTGATGTTCAGATGGACAGGGTTATTCAGATTGTATTATTATGCCGTCGAAACATCAGTTGATTTAGATTGATCAGATTCAGATATGATTTAGATTATATCGTGATATTATTGATATGATCAGATTGTGTTTTGTTCAGATTGATCAGATTATGTACTGAGTTGAGTATTGATCAGAACAGATTGTGAATTGAGTTACACATTGATACAGTGTATTTATATTGTCATTTCAGATCGGATATGGACAGACTGGACTTCAAGACTTCGTCTTCCTCAGAAGGGGACGACAAAGGTATAATTAATGTGATATTCGGGAAGAAACAACTCAATTGAGATCACCATTTGAGTTGCCCAATAAATCACATACTATGTTCTTGTTTATATATTTGTTTATAGAACTTGTATTCAAATCTTGCTATGCTTTGTACAGATCATGTTACATTGCATTAAGATGATTGTGCTTGTTTACAGATTGGGTATTCATGCATTAAGATAGGAAAGTCTGCGAGATCATCCAGACTTCTAGATGTTCGGCGATATCTCAGCTTAGGGGAAGATCACCGCCCCTTTGTAGACGTGGATACAGATCAGGCCGAAGTCTAGGAATAAGACGGACAGCACCCCGATTGGGAGGGTAGGTGACAGACAGTGCCGTCTCATTCACCCCGGGATCCCTAGAGTTATAGATCGAGTCAAGTCTAGACATGATTTGATTAGGACTTCATGCTTATATGGATGTGGCTCCTAGATCATGGGACCCATCGTTATTGCTTTCAGTTGTGCTAGCATGTTTTATGATTTAGATTGTTGATATCCATGTTTATCTGATTTGAGTTGCATGCTTAATTTCATAGATTATGTAAGATATTATGTTTATACATAATAGCATGTTTTATGAATTAGTTTGTTTATATACATGCTTACCATGTTTTATACTGGGATTTATTCTCACCGGAGTTATCCGGCTGTTGTCGTGTTTTGTATGTGTGCATGACAACAGGTGGGGCTGGATCAGGGTCGAGAAGATGACGAGAGAAGACGAGTTTAGCGTGGCGATTCCGGACTTACAGTAGATTGGATTTTACTACTTGAACTGCAGTAGTTGAACCTTAGATTAATTAAAAAGACCGTTGTACATTATTGTATCTTTATACTGAAATGTAGTTTTATACAGATATGTATATCATGTAGATGCCATTACCTTCCGCACTTTATTTTAAAAAGAAAAATTTTTAGACCCTGTTTTATCAGAACTGATAATTAAATCCCAAAAGATAATTAAGAAGATGATTAGCGTCCGGGTCCCCACAATTGATAAAGGGTTTATTAGACCGAGCTTTTCACCATGGGGTGCACCTGTTTTATTTGAAAAGAAAAAAGACGGTACCCTTCGTCTATGTATTGATTATAGGGAGTTGAACAAAGTGACAATCAAAAACAGATATCCCCTCCCCATAATTGATGATTTGTTTGATCAATTACAAGGAGCCGCTATCTTTTCGAAGATTGATTTACGATCAGGCGATCATCAATTAAAAGTAAAATCAGATGATATATCAAAGACTGTCTTCCGAACGAGGTATGAGCATAATGAATTTCTTGTTATGCCATTTGGGCTAACGAATGCACCAGCTGCTTTCATGGATTTAATGAATAAAATTTTCAAGCCATTTCTAAACAAGTTCATGATTGTGTTTATAGATGATATTCTCATCTACTCACGAACTGTAGAGGAGCATCGAAAACATCTGAACCTAGTTTTGCAGACTTTGAAAGATAAACATTTGTATGCCAAATGGAATAAATACAAATTTTGGCTTGAACAAGTAGCATTCTTGGGTCATATCATTTCAAAAGAAGGAATATCAGTGGATCCAAGTAAGATTGAAGCTGTTAATAACTGGCTACGACCAACTACTGTTACTGAGGTACGTAGTTTTCTTGGGTTAGCTGGTTATTACCATCGGTTTATAGCGGGATTTTCCATGATAACATTGCCTTTGACTGGTTAACACGAAATAATTTCAAATTTATATGGAACGAAGCATGTGATCGCAGTTTCCAAGAGTTAGAAACCAAATTGACTTCAACACTGGTCCTTGCTATTCCAGAAGGATCAGGAGATTTTGTGGTATACAGTGATGCTTCGGAACAAGGTTTAAAAGCAGTCCTAATGCAGCACGGGAAGGTCATTGCTTATGCATCAATACAATTGAAGGAATATGAAAAGAACTATCCACACATGATTTAGAACTAGCAGCAGTGATATTTGCGTTGAAAATATGGCGCCATTATCTGTATGGGGAACAGTGTGAAATTTACACAGACCACAAGAGTTTGAAATATTTATTAACGCAAAAAGAACTGAATATGAGACAACGGCGTTGGTTGGAATTAGTGAAAAATTATGGTTGTGTTATTAATTATCATCCAGGTAAAGCCAATGTTGTTACAGATGCGCTAAGTCGAAATTCCAGTTATATATCCGCAATGCAAGTACAAGAACAAATCCTATGGAATTTACAGAACTTAAGAATTGATGTTTTGCCAAAAGGAACTGCAATCCAATTATCATCTCTCATGGTTCAACCCACACTTGCGGAAAGGATCAGGCCGAACAAAGTGCAGATAATGAATTACAACAATTGAAACAACGAGATGGAGAAAAAGGAAATTTGAACTTTGAATTGAATGAGGAAGGAATATGGACTTATCGAGATAGATTGTGTGTGCCAAAACAAGGAACGATCAGAAATAACATTCTTATTGATGTTCATGCAACACCCTACTCGATCCATCTAGGAGGCATGAAAATGTACAAAGATTTGAAACCATTATTTTTGTGGCCAGGTATGAAAAAGGACATTGCTCAATTTGTTGCACAATTTCTAACTTGTCAACAGGTCAAGACTGAACATCAAAGACAAGCAGGACTCCTGAAACCATTGCCTATTCCTGAATGGAAATGGGAACACATTACAATAGATTTCATTCTTGGTTTGCCACGAACACAAAGAGGATTTAATGTTATATGGGTTATTGTGGATCGACTTACGAAATCAGCTCACTTTATTCCTGTGAAAACCACGTACATGATGAATCAATATGTTGAAGAATATATCAAAGAGATAGTGAGACTTCATGGAATCCCAGTGTCCATTGTATCTGATAGAGATCCCAAATTTACGTCTGTATGTTGGAAGAGTTTACATGATGCTACGGGAAATCGATTGTCATTTAGTACGGCGTTCCATCCTCAAACTGATGGACAATCAGAACGAGTTAATCAGATCTTAGAAGATATGTTGAGGGAATGTACTATTGACTTTTCAGGTAGTTGGGATAGTAAACTACCGTTGGCTGAGTTTACATATAACAATAGCTATCAGTCAAGAATTGGAATAGAACCATATACTGCATTATATGGTAGAAAATGTCACTCTTCAGTACATTGGGATGAAGTAGGAGA
The DNA here is from genome assembly GCF_022965805.1 of Primulina eburnea. Classification (NCBI taxonomy): domain Eukaryota; kingdom Viridiplantae; phylum Streptophyta; class Magnoliopsida; order Lamiales; family Gesneriaceae; genus Primulina; species Primulina eburnea. The sequence goes on from NC_133115.1 coordinate 14,118,593, forward strand.
AAGGAAATTATTAGGGCCTGAATTGGTACAACAGACAGCTGAATTGGTAACTAAGATCAGGGAAAGAACGCACACTGCCCAGAGCTGACAGAAAAGCTATGCTAATGTGCGACGTCATCGACTGGAATTTCAGGTCGGTGACCATGTATTTGTAAATATATCACCATTTAATGGCATTTTGAGTTTTGGTAAGAAGGGAAAATTGAGTCCAAGATATATCGGTCCATTTGAAATCTTGGAAAGAATAGGAGGCAGGGCCTACCGAGTTGCTTTACCACCGAATTTGTCAAATGTTCATAACGCTTTTCATGTTTCCTTGCTACGAAAGTATTTGGCCAATAATTCTCACGTTCTTCATTACGAACCATTGGAGCTTGCATCGAATCTCTCGTATGAAGAATGGCCGGTACAAATCCTGGACAGGAAATCAAAAGTGTTACAAGGCAAGAAAATACCTTTGGTGAAACTATTATGGTGCAATCATGCAATTGAAGAAGCAACTTGGGAGCGAGAAGACGAGATTCAACATAGATATCTTGAAATATATGGTACGTCAAATTTCAAGGACGAAATTCTTTGAAGGAGGGGAGAATTGTAATGCCCGGTTACTCATACAAATGATAATAATGCGTTTATGTCATTTAATATATAGTTATTTAGCTCATTATTTTTACATGTTGATTGAAGTATCGATATTGAGATTGAATATGATTCCTAGATTGTCCATGATGTATTGATAATGAATATGTGTTTAAATCGTGATAGTAAGATGTGTAGGTAGAAGTAATGTAATGAAGTTGGTAGGAAATGAGATGAAAATATGGTAATTCTTATGGGTTTTAGCATAATGATTTGGATATTGATCCAAATTATGTGAATCCATAACCATTAGAAAGTTAAGATATAATGCTACAACTTTTATGTTTTGAGTTTTGTCCAAATCATTGTGGAAAAAAAGCCAAAAGTGCCCCAAAGTGTGTCGTGTGTATCTTCATTCCTACAATGACACATTTTGGTAGATGGAGCATAAAGTTTTCCTCAGACATCCAAATGACATGAAACCAATTGGAAATTCAAGCCAAGACATAGAGCTACAATTTCATGTTTCCACTCTTTCAAATTATGAAGGGAAAAGCTATTTCTGGAGCAATCATTGATGAAGCAATGTGCAGAGGCAGAACATGCGGCACCCGAGCGGTAGAAAATGACCGCCCGAGCACCGGTGCACAAAATTTTCATCTTTTGGGCAGAATTTTTGGCGTCCGATCGGTAATATATTATCGCCCGAGCGCCGGTGTGTGTATTAAAGTATAAACTTCGAAATTCTAGACATCTTTATCATTTCTTTCACTTCCTTAACAGCATAAGCTCGAGAGAAAACCTAGAAAACTTCCTCTAAAAGCTCCCTTCTTCATTTCTTTCATCATTTTCAAGTTAGAAATTGGTTCTCCATCACAAGAAGCTTCTAAGGGTGTAAGTTTTCTTCTCTTTTAGTTGTTCTACATGTAGAGGGGTAACTTTCACCTAGTATAAACAATAGTGACTGAATTATTGATATATTTGACAGTATAGGAACGAGAAACATCGTCTCAACCCAATATTTGTACGCTTGGACAGTAAGTTGGCATGTTCTTGAAGTAATACATGAGTAATATTATGATTTCAAATGCCTTGCATTGATTATTGTTATATGTACATTGTTAGTATGCTTATTGATGAAAACATGGCACCATATTCCATTGTAATGTATTATATATGAAAGGAACTCATGAATATTGAAGATGTGTGCTATGTCATGAACATGAACATGAAAGGAAAAAGACTGATTTTACATGATATAGAGCTTGTTGAAATCATGGGTGGTTTTAAGTCCACCAAACCTATTGGCCAATATATGTTCATGGGGCGTGGGGTTGCCAAAGGTTGCTCCCTGACGTCCAACACAGTAGTAGCTATATAATAAAGCAAACACGGTAGTACATGTCAACTAATGAGGCTCAAATACAAAAATGAACATGAATATATGCTATGATATGACATGGTTTAAAAATTCATTGTTGTCACGACTTGATATGTATGTTCCTTCGATGCATATTGATATGTACAAGAGCCCACTTATTGAGTTTTATAAACTCGCGTAGCTCATGTATTACAGGATCATGTAGTGAAGATGCATAGGATGTCGGTTCGCCAATGGATGCTTGTGACGTGCCTCACCTCGACAAGAACCGGGACTTCTTATTGTATAGCTTCCGCATATATGTTATAATGAATTTAGTTTCACGGTCTGAAACAAGTTTTACAATGCGTGTGTCTATGTGTATAATGATCTAGAATATGTTTGTATATAAGGATATGATTATATGTACATATGGTTATTGTTGCTTGAGTGTTGGTGTATTCAAAATATAGGGACATCATGCCAAAATTTTATAAACCGTCAAATTGATGGCCCTTGTTTGAATTACTTCATAATATAGATATAAAATTCAAATCCTATTTTGATTATGGTATTCATGTTAAGTATAGAGTAAGGGTGTGACAGTCTGATAGGGTTATTAGACCACCTGCAAGATATACGCTTCTTCATGTACAAAGCCATGATGAGCATTTTGTTGGATGTGAAACAATTAATTTCAAAGAAACAATATCTGATGCTGATTCAACCAAATGGCTTGAAGCCATGCAGTCAGAGATGGACTCTACGTATTCAAAAAAAGTCTGGACATTAATGGATCCACCTGAGGGAATCGTTCCCAGAGGATGCAAATGGAACTATAAAAGAAAGCTTGGGGCGGATGGGAAGGTAGTGACTTTCAAAGCAATACTGGTTGCAAAAGGTTATACCCAAACACAAGGAATTGACTATGAGGAAACTTTTTCACCAGTTGCTATGTTTTTAAGTCCATTAGAATATTACTAGCCATAGCAGTATGGTATGACTATGAGATATGGAAAATGGATGTAAAGACTCCATTCCTCAACGGAGACATCAAAGAAGAAATTTATATGTCTCAACATGAGGGATACACATCAGTAGGAAGTGAGCATAAGGTATCCAAACTTCAGAGATCAATATATGGTCTCAAGCATGCGTAGGACTTGGAACCTCAGATTTCATAGCACTATCAAAGATTTTGGTTTTGCCAAGAATCCTGAGGAAAGATGTGTGTACAAGAAAGTTAGTGGGAGTACAATGACATTCCTTATACTTTGTGTTGATGACATCCTACTCATTGGGAATGATGTAGGACTACTGCAATCAACTAAAGTATGGTTAGTATGTAAATTCTCCATGAAAGACTTGGGTGAATCATTCTATGTATTGGGAATACAAATATATGGGGATAGATCAAAGAGAATGCTATGACTCACCCAAGCCACTTATATCGATACCATTTTGAAACGATTCTCTATGGAAGAGTCCAAGAGAGGATACTTACCAATGTGTCATGGTGTTACTTCATCTAAAGCTATGTGTCCCAAAATTGATGAAGAGATAGAGATAATGACACGTATTCCATATGCGTTAGCTATTGGTAGTATCATGTATGGTATGATATCGACACGTCCCGATGTTTTTTATGCTTTGAGTGTTACAAGCAGATATCATGCGAACCCTGGTCCAATGCATTGGAAGGCTGTGAAAGATATTCTTAAGTACTTGATAAGGACTAAGAACTTGTTCATGGTCTATGGGGTGGAGAATTGAAATTGGAAGGCTATACTTATTCTAGCTTCCAATGTGACGTAGATGATTCGAAATCGACCTCTGGATTTGTATTCATGCTTAATGGTGCGACTGTCTTTTGGAAAAGTTCTAAGAAAGACACCGTTGCGGATTCCACCACTAAAGCTGAGTACATTGCTACATCTGCTGCAGCCAAAGAGACAGTTTGGATGAGGAATTTGGTCCAAGAGTTGGGCGTTATTCCTAATGGTGTTGATCCAGTCCCGGTGTACTGCGACAACACTGGTGCCGTTGCGCAAGCAAAGGAACCAAGGTCTCATCAGCGATCCAAATATTACTGAGGAAATTCCACATCATCCGGGAAGTTGTGGAAAGAGGAGATATATATCAGTCGAAAGAGTGCCCTCCGCAGAAAACCTTGCTGATCCAATTACAAAGCCCTTGCTAGGACCATTTTTTGAAAAGCATTGCGAAGCAATGAGATTAATGTTTATGGGTAGTTGGCTCTAGGGCAAGTGGGGGATTGTTAGAGTAGATGCCGTGCAAGCCAACGGTTGGCTAAGGAATTTATTGACTCAAGTGAAATAAACATTCTTTATTGTAATATAATTTAATTTTTATGGTCTTGTACAAATGAATTGTAATTCGATGTTGAAACTCGTCTGTTGTAATGCCCGGAATTTTAATCCCAGTAATCGGTAATTATTGATTTATAATTTGATATGATTACGAAAGGATTAATCGGGACACGAAAATAAGATTACATGTGAAATTCGAGAATTTTGGGCAGAGAGTGTGGCGCCCGAGCGGTGATTTTTAACCGCCCGAGCGCCAATGTTCAATAGGAAAATGTCTCGGGCAGAAAGTGTGGCACCCGGGCGGTAGTTTTTGACCGCCCGAGCGCCAAGGCGTGACAAGCTGAACACTTGGACAGAATGTTCGGCGCCCGAGCGGTAGTTTTTGACCGCTCGAGCGCCGCTTAAAATAAGTGAAATTCTGGAGAATACACGTACGAATTGCATGCAATATATATATGAAACAAGCTTCGTTTCTCCTTCATTATTTTCGAGAAAAGAGTCGAGAAAAGTCTCTGGAAAGTAGTGGGAAATCCTTACGCCTTTTCTGAGAAATCCGTCCGTCTGATTTTGAATCCGACTTCGGTACTGAGTTCCTAGGAACGTAGGCTACAACTGGACGTAAGTTTTGCTACGTTTTGACATGCTTTGAAATTATGCTATTGTCAGAATGAAATAAGATTCATATATGATGTTCTTGACATGTTAGACATCATAGAATCGAAGTCAGATTAAGAAATAGACTGATTATGGAATTGTTATGAATTTCTGATTATAATCGGTTGATACCGGAAAGATTTGAATTGTGGCGGGATTACGGATTGTATGGGATATGAGTTATAGATTGTAACTGTTATCTGGTGAATTGGTATTGATGGGGATATTAAATTGTACCGTTATACCATTGATTTTGAATTAAATCCAGATTGATCAGATTGTTATGGAATTGACTAGTATATTGATATGAGATTATTGATATTGTCAGTACCAGACAGATTGTGAGTTCAGGACTTCGACTGAGCCAGAAACCGACGAAGGAAAGGTATAAGTCAATGTGGTATTGGGAGATGGACTTGAGTCGGTTTAGACTTGGGTTTCCCTAAATCACATACTTTACTTTATTGCATTGATTGATTGATATACTTGTTTTCTTGAGTTATAGATTACAGGTATTAGAAGAGTAGTCTTATGACAGAAGTGCCGTTAGTGGTGGGATCACCACGGGCACATTGCACGATGTCATAAGATTGTGTATTGGTGGATGTGCCAAAGACTGTCACTGGATGTTTGGCTATCGATGTGGATAGGATGGTGGCTTTTTCTATTACTGATAATCAGTATTGTATCGATGTGGATAGATTAGTAGCTCTTCTATTACTGGTAATCGATGTCATATCGATGTGGATAGAATTAGAGTTGCTTCTATTACTGTTAATCGGTACTATATTGATGTGGATAGAATAATAGCTTCCTCTATTACTGGTAATCGATACCGTATCGATGTGAATAGAACTGGAGTCTTTTCTATTATTGTTGATCGATACCATATCGGCGTGGATAGAACTGGAGTCTTTTCTATTACTGCTAGTCGATATACGCATGCCAACTTCTGGAATCGGGATCCCTAGACTAGGATTGAGTCTAGTCTGAATGATGTAGCTACGAGTATTGTCGACAGTTTGATATTGATTATGTTTCAGACTTTGTTACATATATATGTTACCTGATTACATGCTTTATATTGTTTATATGATTGCATGTTTCGTTGATTTATACTGGGAGTATATTCTCACCGGTTTATCCGGCTGTTGTCTTGTCTGTATGTGTACTTGACAACAGGTGGGACAGGATCAGAGTCCAGAAGATGAAGAGAGAGATCGTGATTAGAGTGGTGTCACCGGACTTGGACTAGAGATAGGGTTGAACACTTGATAGTAGTTGTCAAACCCTAGTTTGAATAAATGTGTTTTATTACAGGACTTGTATTTTATATACTGGTATGTATATATGTTTTAATTTCACTACGTTCCGCATTTTAAAAAAAAAATTTGGACCCTGTTTTATAATTGATTAATTAGTCCCAAAGATGATTAAGAACTTGATTAGCGTCCGGGTCCCCACAACAGGTGGTATCAGAGCCATAGATCCCTTAGACTGAGTTAGAAGCTAGTGAGCGGGGTAGATTGATTTTCTTTCCTGCTTTTGATTGCTAGCATGATTCCTGTTTTAATATATGCTACCTGAATTATCTGATATTGATATGGTATTGTATATTATTGGAATGGATCAGCTGTAAGATGATCCGAGGAGGATTGAAACTGGTAAGTGGTATTTGGAATTACTAACCTCTTCGATTATCAGATATGCCTCCGAGAAGGATACCAGAACAAGGGAGTACATCGAATCCTCCTATGGATGTGACCCCTACTCCAATGGAGCAATTGTTGAAAAGATTTCAGTCATTCCATCCACCGACTTTGAAAGGTACGGAGAATTCCGTGGAATGTGAAAGTTGGTTGGACGATATTGAATCGTTGTTCGAATCTTTGGAATATACTGAGGAAAAGAGGGTGAAACTGATACGACATCAACTGCATGACATTGCTAAACACTGGTGGAACACGACAAAACGGGCTTTGGAATTACGAGGTACGGCCATTACCTGGAATGTGTTTAAGACTGAATTTTATCTACGATTCTTTCCAGTTTCTTATAGGAAGGATAAGGGAGCCGAGTTTGCAAACTTGAAACAAGGCCAGTTAAACATTGACTACGTGGCTAAGTTCTCTACACTGCTCAGATTTGCTCCCCACGTAGCTGAACATGATGAGGCCGTTGCGGACCAGTTCATAAATGGCTTAAACCCGGAAATCTTTACCCTGGTAAACACTGGAAGGCCAAACAATTTCACTGATGCTCTGAATCGAGCTAAGGGAGCCGAAGCCGGATTGATAAGACAGAAAGAGGCTTCGTTTGTGCCTTCAGTACAGAGTTCACAGATGCCTCCACCATCCCCTCGATTTGAAAGTGGTAGTGGAAGTGGGAAGAAAGACTTCCTGAAGGCTAAGGGGAAGAAATTCAAGAAAGCTGGGAGTAGCTCCTCTAGTTCGAGTGGCTCTAGACAGACTAGTCAGGGCCAGAGTTATACAGGACCATACTGTAGCACTTGTGGAGGGAAGCATTCCACTGAACAGTGCAGAGGAGTGTTCGGCAACTGCCGCATTTGTAAACAGCATGGACACTTTGCCCGAGTGTGTCCACAGAGAGGTGCACAGGGATCTCAAGCGGCTGAGTCATCTGGATCAGCGGCTCAGACCGGTAAACGATCTTCTGCCGTTCATTCCTTTCAGCCAGCACCGTCTACTCTGTCACAGCAGAGGCCAGGAGGGGGCCAGACAGCGAGCCAGCCTCCCAGACAGCAGGCCCGATTGTTTGCTTTGACTGAGGAGCAAGCTCAGGATGCACCTGATGATGTCGTGGCAGGTAACTGTTTTATTTCTGGTTATCCTGCATATGTGCTGATTGACACTGGTGCATCGCATACTTTTATTTCTGAGAGGTTTGCATTGAGTCATGCGTTACCTATTGAGTCATTGTCTGCGGTAGTGTCTGTCTCGTCTCCGTTAGGAACAGGTTTGATATCAGTGAAATCTGTGAAACCTTGTACACTGCAGTACGATGGGCATAAGATTGAGTTAGACTGTATTGTGCTTGGAATATCTGACTTTGATTGTATTATTGGTATTGATACATTAACCAAGTACCGAGCTACAGTTGATTGTTTCCACAAGATTGTACGATTCAGACCTGAAATGGCTGAGGAGTGGAAGTTTTATGGTAAGGGTTCTCGTGCTAGAACTCCTTTGATATCTGCAATGAATATGACTCGATTGTTGCAGAAAGGAGCGGATGGATTTCTGGTATATTCAGTTGATTTACTGAAATCGAGCCCATCATTGGCGGATTTGCCAGTGGTGTGTGAATTTGCTGATGTCTTTCCAGACGAGATTCCTGGATTACCTCCGATGCGAGAGATATACTTCAGCATTGAATTGATGCCAGGCACAGTTCCGATTTCGAGGGCTCCTTACCGAATGACACCGATCGAGTTGAAAGAGTTGAAAGAACAGTTGGAGGATTTACTGGCCAAGAGATATATCAGACCGAGTGTATCTCCTTGGGGTGCTCCAGTACTGTTCGTGAGAAAGAAGGATGGGTCGATGAGACTTTGTATCGACTACAGGCAACTGAATAAGACAATGGTAAAGAATAAATATCCCTTGCCTCGTATTGATGATCTGTTTGATCAGTTGCAGGGTTCATCTGTGTATTCCAAGATCGACTTGAGATCTGGATACCATCAATTGAGAGTCAGGGATTCTGATATCTCGAAGACAGCATTCAGAACCAGGTATGGACACTATGAGTTTATTGTCATGCCTTTTGGGTTGAAGAATGCACCGGTGGTGTTTATGGGATTGATGAACCGCATTTTTCAGAAATATTTGGATGATTTTGTTATCATATTCATTGATGATATCTTGATTTATTCAAAGAATATGATTGAACATGCTAATCATCTGAGGATTGTGTTGCAAACTTTGAGGACGGAGAAACTGTATGCTAAACTGTCGAAATGCGAGTTCTGGTTGAAACAGGTGATATTTCTGGGACATATTATATCAGGAGACGGGATATCTGTTGATCCCAGTAAGGTTGAAGCCTTGATTTCTTGGCCAAGACCTACATCTGTGCCAGAAATTCGTAGTTTTATGGGCTTGGCAGGATATTACCGACGTTTTCTTAAAGATTTCTCGAGCATTGCCAAACCGATTACACAGTTGACTCAGAAAAATGCTCCATTTGTTTGGTCTGAGGAATGTGAGACCAGTTTCCTCGAATTGAAGAAGAGATTGACCAGTGCGCCTGTATTAGCGATTCCTTCAGGTACTGGTGATTTTGTCGTTTATTGTGATGCATCTCACCGAGGATTGGGTTGTGTATTGATGCAGCGGGGGCATGTGATTGTGTATGCCTCGAGACAGCTGAAACCCCATGAAACTCGTTACCCAATTCATGATCTTGAATAGGCAGCCATAGTCTTTGCACTGAAGATATGGCGACATTATCTATACGGTGAGAAATTTGAAATATATTCTGATCATAAAAGCTTGAAATATCTGTTTTCACAATCGGAATTGAATATGAGACAGCGAAGATGGCTAGATTTATTGAAAGACTTCGATTGTGAAATCAAGTATTATCCAGGAAAGTCAAATGCAGCAGCTGATGCACTAAGTCGAAAGGTATGTGCACTATCCTTGTCGACTATTGGTGTTTCGAATTTGATTGAAGACTGCTGTTTATCTGGATTAGTATTTGAGACAGATCGGAGACCAATAAGATTATATACTATTCAAGCTGAACCAGAGCTGATTTTGAGAATTAAAGCAGCTCAAAAAGGTGATCAGAATATACAGAAGTCGATTACGATGGTCGGAGCTGGACATCGATCGGAATACCAGGTTCAAAATGGTATTTTGTATGTGAATAATCGTCTGGTTGTGCCGAATGTCTCGGATTTGAGACAACGAATACTGACAGAAGCGCACAACAGTCGTTTTAGCATTCATCCTGGTGGTAGAAAAATGTGCAATGATTTAAAGGCACAGTATTGGTGGAAACAAATGAAGTCTGATGTGACTAAATTTGTAGCCAAGTGTCTGAATTGCAAACAGGTGAAGGCTGAAAGAAAGAAACCTGGAGGACTGCTACAGAGTTTGTCCATTCCTGAATGGAAATGGGATCACATTTCCATGGATTTTGTGACGCAGTTACCGAGATCCTCCCGAGGTTGTGATGCGATTTGGGTCGTAATTGATCGATTGACCAAATCTGCATGTTTTATTCCATACAAGATGACGTACAGATATGACCAGATGGCGGATATTTACGTCAAGGAAGTGGTGAGACTGCACGGAGTGCCAAAGTCGATTGTTTCAGACCGTGACCCTCGGTTTACATCGCACTTTTGGCAGAGTTTGCAGCAAGCTCTCGATACAAAGTTACATCTTAGTACCGCATATCATCCACAGACTGACGGACAGTCGGAACGGGCGATCCAGACATTGGAAGATATGCTAAGAGCTGTAGTACTTGATTTTAGTATTAGTTGGCAAGATGCATTGCCACTTTGCGAATTTTCGTACAACAACAGCTATCAGACGAGTATTGAGATGGCCCCATTTGAAGCGTTGTACGGAAATAAATGCAGATCCCCATGGTATTGGGATGATATCTCTGAAGTTATTGAGACTGGACCTGATATGATCAGAGATATGACTGAAAAGGTGAAACTCATTCAGAAGAAAATGAAGGCAGCCCAGGACAGACAAGCCAAATATGCCAACCTTCGACGTAGACCGTTGGTATTTGAGGCAGGAGACCGAGTGTTCCTGAAGATTTCACCGTTCAGGGGTGTTGTACGATTTGGAAAGAAAGGGAAGTTGTCTCCACGATACGTCGGTCCTTATGAGATTCTTGAAAAGATAGGAGATCGAGCCTATCGACTTGCATTGCCGCCTTTATTATCCGGAATACATGATGTCTTTCATGTATCGATGCTGCGGAAGTATCTCCCTGATGATTCTCACGTTATTCAGCCAGACGAGACTGAGCTGGATGAGACATTGAGTTATGTCGAAAAACCGATCTGGATTATCGATCGTAAAGAGAAACAGCTCAGAACAAAGACGATTCCTTTGGTGAAAGCTCAATGGACTCGTCATGTCACTAAAGAAGCTACGTGGGAGACTGAATCTGATATGAGACAAGAATTCCCAGCATTATGTCACTAACGTAAATTTCTATCGCATTCCTTATACAGTTTTGTATATACTCTTTATGGATATGATGAATTGCCTGTGATTTCGAGGACGAAATCGTATCTTAGGGGGGGAGAAATGTAATGCCCGGAATTTTAATCCCAGTAATCGGTAATTATTGATTTATAATTTGATATGATTACGAAAGGATTAATCGGGACACGAAAATAAGATTACATGTGAAATTCGAGAATTTTGGGCAGAGAGTGTGGCGCCCGAGCGGTGATTTTTAACCGCCCGAGCGCCAATGTTCAATAGGAAAATGTCTCGGGCAGAAAGTGTGGCGCCCGGGCGGTAGTTTTTGACCGCCCGAGCGCCAAGGCGTGACAAGCTGAACATTTGGACAGAATGTTCGGCGCCCGAGCGGTAGTTTTTGACCGCTCGAGCGCCGCTTAAAATAAGTGAAATTCTGGAGAAGACACGTACGAATTGCATGCAATATATATATGAAACAAGCTTCGTTTCTCCTTCATTATTTTCGAGAAAAGAGTCGAGAAAAGTCTCTGGAAAGTAGTGGGAAATCCTTATGCCTTTTCTGAGAAATCCGTCCGTCTGATTTTCAATCCGACTTCGGTACTGAGTTCCTAGGAACGTAGGCTACAACTGGACGTAAGTTTTGCTACGTTTTGACATGCTTTGAAATTATGCTATTGTCAGAATGGAATAAGATTCATATATGATGTTCTTGACATGTTAGACATCATAGAATCGAAGTCAGATTAAGAAATAGACTGATTATGGAATTGTTATGAATTTCTGATTATAATCGGTTGATACCGGAAAGATTTGAATTGTGGCGGGATTACGGATTGTATGGGATATGAGTTATAGATTGTAACTGTTATCTGGTGAATTGGTATTGACGGGGATATTAAATTGTACCGTTATACCATTGATTTTGAATTAAATCCAGATTGATCAGATTGTTATGGAATTGACTAGTATATTGATATGAGATTATTGATATTGTCAGTACCAGACAGATTGTGAGTTCAGGACTTCGACTGAGCCAGAAACCGACGAAGGAAAGGTATAAGTCAATGTGGTATTGGGAGATGGACTTGAGTCGGTTTAGACTTGGGTTTCCCTAAATCACATACTTTACTTTATTGCATTGATTGATTGATATACTTGTTTTCTTGAGTTATAGATTACAGGTATTAGAAGAGTAGTCTTATGACAGAAGTGCCGTTAGTGGTGGGATCACCACGGGCACATTGCACGATGTCATAAGATTGTGTATTGGCGGATGTGCCAAAGACTGTCACTGGATGTTTGGCTATCGATGTGGATAGGATGGTGGCTTTTTCTATTACTGATAATCAGTATTGTATCGATGTGGATAGATTAGTAGCTCTTCTATTACTGGTAATCGATGTCATATCGATGTGGATAGAATTAGAGTTGCTTCTATTACTGTTAATCGGTACTATATTGATGTGGATAGAATAATAGCTTCCTCTATTACTGGTAATCGAAACCGTATCGATGTGAATAGAACTGGAGTCTTTTCTATTACTGTTGATCGATACCATATCGGCGTGGATAGAACTGGAGTCTTTTCTATTACTGCTAGTCGATATACGCATGCCAACTTCTGGAATCGGGATCCCTAGACTAGGATTGAGTCTAGTCTGAATGATGTAGCTACGAGTATTGTCGACAGTTTGATATTGATTATGTTTCAGACTTTGTTACATATATCTGTTACCTGATTACATGCTTTATATTGTTTATATGATTGCATGTTTCGTTGATTTATATTGGGAGTATATTCTCACCGGTTTATCCGGCTGTTGTCTTGTCTGTATGTGTACTTGACAACAGGTGGGACAGGATCAGGGTCCAGAAGATGAAGAGGGAGATCGTGATTAGAGTGGTGGCACCGGACTTGGACTAGAGATAGGGTTGAACACTTGATAGTAGTTGTCAAACCCTAGTTTGAATAAATGTGTTTTATTACAGGACTTGTATTTTATATACTGGTATGTATATATGTTTTAATTTCACTACGTTCCGCATTTTAAAAAAAAATTTTAGACCCTGTTTTATAATTGATTAATTAGTCCCAAAGATGATTAAGAACTTGATTAGCGTCCGGGTCCCCACATCTGTAAACACTGTATGATCTAAATTTGTTCTTAGTCGATTCACCCGCCTAAAATATGGATAAAGGTCGCTTGAGCTCGAGACTAGCATATGTGATGTTGTGTACTGCGTTTCTTGGTAAGGGCATAGAGATGTCCAAACATGGAGATGGTAGTCATATAATGATTATACCGAACAACCCTCCATCGGACTTTCCAAGTGGTTATCATTCATCGAGAGGATAAGTCTGTGGTTATGATTGTACACCATTAGTCCTTACGACACTGAGGGTCTATATGCTAGGGCTGTGCTTTGACTCGTTTACCGGTTCCATGAGAGTCATCATGTGGCGAGATTGGGTATAGTTGCGACACATATAGGAGCCAGTGCATTGTAGTCGGGGATTCACCGCTTACCTATGGGTGTAGATATCCTATGTTATCTGATGAAATAATAGTGCGTAGAATGTTTGGCCAGAGTATGAGATGTACATTGGAGAAGGAGTTCTCCAATGGTACATCTGATGCCACAATTTATGTTTATCACATAGTTATCGAATTATTATGCAACCCTCGATGAACCAATGGTTGCAGATTCGATCGGGATATATGAGATAAAGGGACTGTACTGTACGCTAATCATAATCGACTGGTTCTTGCAGGAACTACCAGTGATACCTACGGAATCATGGGGCGATGCTACTAGACGCTCTTACCATGATTCGATGGGTTTAATCAGAAATATGATTTCTGACATTCTCATGATCAATTGTTAATACATAGAATGGAGCAAATAAAGGTAAGCCGAATAAAGGATTATGTCTTGAATCACAAGGAGTTGTGAACCCACGGCTAGCTGTATCCCTGAACCATTGAGGGTCACACAAGCACTGGATCGTTTGTTCCCGTTGATATAGCAAATTCAAGGAGTTGAATTTATATTATGATATAGTAAATTCAAAGAGTTGAATTTATAATTTAAATATTAAATTCAAATGTTGAATTTGTAAAAGATTTAAATTAAATGTAATGGGTGTATGTATTATGGGTTTGTTGGAGTACAAGATCAACATGCAAATTATTAAGGTTCTTAATTGGACTTTAAAAGATTAACTAATTAATTATATTAGTTGGACTAGAATAATTAATTGATTAAGCCTATTAAGTATTTAATTTATTTAATGGACCCTTAGCTTATATATATGTGTATTAGGTTTAAGTTTAAACACAATTGAACTCACAATTTTCAAAAACCCTAGCCTCCAAGCAAAGGGAATTTCGAAAATCACTTCTCCCTTCTCCTCCAATATTCGGCCACCCCTAAAGTAAGTTTAGGATTTGAGCCACCTCTCGAATTTTTGATCTCTACGCAAATCTTCTTCTAATTTTCTAATAACCCCGGAATAGTTGGAGCCATGTGAATGTTTCACCTAAAGTATAAAACTTGAATTCCCTATAAATGTTTGACTATAAAAACCATACAAGTACTTGGTACTCGTATAATATATTCTTATCTTGTTTTGATATGATGAGCACGTGTATTTAACAGAAGCACACAAGATTTGAATTATTCTTATATAGTTTTGGTTGTTAAAATATGGCAAACTTCATTTTTTAATGTCTTTTTCAATGGTCTTGTCTTGTGGGCACGTGTCGTGAGGTTCTTGGTCGGCTGCCGCGTTCGCGTCCATGTATTTAATGTGACAAAGAATTAGCCGTTAAATAAATATGATTTGTCACACTATAACACATGATAGACATAAAAACGTTCGAGTAACACATGATAGACATAAAAAACGATCGACTTGAAGACATAATTTTAATCATAAACCAATTATATTATATTTTATTAAATCTTGAGTTTATTAATTTATTGGACTTCAAAGCTAAAATTCGTGTTAATTCTACACTTGTGCTGAGTGTGAATACGAATGCATTAAAGTTTTCACTGTTTTCTAGAATGATCAAACGATTAATTTGGCATTGATTTGATTGAACTTCCGGTTGATTCCACCGTTTCGGTTGGCGATTTAACATAAATGGTACATTAACAAACAAACCATTAAACATACTCGAGTATTATGTTAAGCAGTGGTGGAGTCAGAATTTTAAACTCTAAATTCTAATAATGTTTTAAATTGATCTATCCAAGCTAATATCATATTATTTCAAAATTATACAAAATTTACATATACATTTTTTTAAAAAAATTGGGCCACTCGGGCAACCATGTGGCTCCACCTCTGATAAGTTGTCTACATGTTGGTGGACATCTCATCGACGTCCTTAGATTTTCACGAATATCTTATAATAATTTAGTGCAAGACGTTTCTCGATATGCAGATAAATGTGTGAATAGACAACCGATCAAAATGACGTTCTACAATATGTTCGCACGAATATATTTTATGTTTTACCTAACTAGCTAGTGGGGGCAAGGTAAACTTAGATGTATTCTTATGTATTTTTGATATGATGGATATTCATTGTGAATAATTATTGATGCATCGGATGATGAATATAGTTTTGATATGATTAGTACTCATTGTATACAATTAGGAGAGCATCGGATGAAGTGACGTTCACATGTGCAATCAAATTTGTTTTTTAGAACATCCAAAACGATTGCAAATAAAATAAAAAATGAACAAAAAATCCAATTTTCTGGAATTAGCACTCTACTATCAAAGCCTATCCACTCTAATAGATTTACGAAAAGGGAAAAAAAATAGGGAAGGATAGAATAGAATAGAATTCGATTCTTTACCAGACATCAATCATTACACATATTGATTTATATTATTCACCTATACGATCTCAAAATGGCACCACAGAAAGTACAGATAATAGCCCTCCAAGTTCTCCAGTAGAAGGGGACGTAGCAGAACCTGGTGGCGGTCTTCATGTCGGCGACGCTTACCCCGCCGCCGCACCGTGAGCATGTACCGGCCGCCGGTTTGCTGTGCCTCACTTGTTTCGTCTGATCAACAAGAAAACAGAAGCACACCATATTTGAATTTTTTTCTGTTAATTTGGAAGAATATTTGGCGAGAAAATGTTTGGAGTTTATATAGGCAGTGAGGGAGGGGGGTGGGAGCGTTGATGGTTAGTAGTTGGACTTTTTTACTGCAACCAAAGTATGTGGGAAAATTAATTGCTGAAATAGTCAACGCAGGGTTTGAGTCGGTTTGGGCAGCAGGTTACACGGTCCCTTGGCTAAAATTTTCTTTTTTGATTAATCCTAGCACTTTAGGTGGGAAGACAACTCCGGGAAATCATTCAATTAATCAGAAATTGAATCTAGCACTGTTTGTTTCCAAAGTGGATGCTTGGAAACTGTTAAAATACGTTTTCAATAAATCAAATTGTGGTTTGAGTTTTATTGATTTTTATTTAAAAATATTTTTTAATTTTAATAATATTTTGCTAATTAATCTAATTATGACAATTATTTTATCTGTATACTCCTATAAACACATAGATAAAATCATTAAATATACAATATGTACCATGAGGTCTTCCTCACAACGTTAGATCATGAAATTCATTAAGAAGAGTTCTGTATTTTCTAAACATGTTCTAGTCAAAGTGGCCACCTAAAATAAGGATAAAGATCGTTTGAGTTTGAAACCAGCATTTGTTATGTCAACGTCATGTTTCATTACCGTTCATATAAACGATTGATCATTTGATGACGTACTGAACAACCTTCCTTTGGACTGTCCAAGTGGTTACAACTTATCGAGTGGAATAGTCCGTGATTATTGTTGTACACTATTATATATTTTGACCTTGGGACAACATAAAGGCTTCACATACTAGCACTACACTTTGACTCATTTACCGATTCGACTGAGGGTTATCAGATGGCGAAGTTGGGTGTAGTTTCGAAATACGCAGGAGACAATACATTATAATCGGGAATTCATTGTTCGCCTATGAGGGAAGATATCATATGTTAACTGATGAGTTAATAGTGTAAAGAATTTCTAGCCAGAGCAAGATATGTGCTTTAGATGATTATGTTTTCTTAGTTACACATACCATGTCACTGTTATCACTTAAAGATACATCACAACATTATCAAATTAATTTGAAACTCTCGATATTCTAATGGTTAAACATTTGATCGGGATGTATGACTTGAGGGTATCGTACTATACGCTAATTATCACTTAAAGTTCTTGTAGAAACTAACAATAATACTTAGGGGATCATGAGACGATGGTACTAGCAGCTCTTACTATGATTTGATGTATATAATCTGACTTGAGTTCTGACATTCTTGATCAAGAGGTAGATAAAAAGAATTTGGCTAATTAAGGTATGTCTAAATAAGTATAAATGTTGTTATGAATCACATGGTGTCGTGAACCCACATGTAGCGGTATCCCTGAATTATTTAGGGTCACACAAGTATTGGATTCTGTGTTTCTGTTAAGATAGTCGAGTTCAAATAGTTCAATTCGGCGACTATAGTTTGATTGACATCAAACATATTGCTTATAAACAAATTTATAAGTTGATTTTGTGTATTAGAAGTTAACTTAACTCTTAATTAAATGAGGAAAGTGGAGTTTGTTTTGATGAAGGAGTTCACAAAACTGATAGCTGCAAAAAATGGATCATTGAAAATTTTGATTTTTGAAATTTTCAATTTCCATTATATAAACGTGATTTGTACCCTCGATACATCGACACTGTCTGATTTTCGATCGAGGTTATAATGATTTCACAGTTATTTATTCAGTAAATTTAGAATCTACTAATTAAATATTAGTATTAGCTATAGTGACAACGAATATGTACAAGATTCTCATGGAATATTTTAGAGGGGTGTAAAATTGATTATTAACAAGTAATTAAGAAATCAAATAATGGTTATTTAATTTTACATATAAGTCTATACATATATATAATTGTATATGTATTATATAGATGTATTAATATGTGTGTGTGTGTGTATATATATATATATATATATATATATATATATATATATATATATATATATATATCATTTATTATCAAGAGTTGACTTTGCATGATATATACAGCATGCTAATTTTAATTAATTAATAAAAATGTAATCCTAATGAGATTATGATTATGAATCCTAATAAAAGCGAGATCCTGATATGATCATGAATTAATGTCTATAAATTTTTAATTAAGGGTTGTATGAAATAAAACAATTTTTGCTCAAAAATTTTGTCAACCAAAAACTTTCTTCCTCTCTCCTTAAACAACTCTCGACCACTTCCATTGCCGCATCATCGCAAGATTTTTGAAATTCCGATGATTCAATATTGAAATAAAATTTTTTTAGATATCTAATGCGATCTATACAAGGAATCCGGTTTCTGATTGTGAAGCTTATTTGACGATTGAAGAAAGAAGATCATTCACATGGATTTAAAATTAGGATCAACTCCACTAATCTCGAACTGGTTTGGTATCTAGCTTTAAATATATAAAGGTAAACATATCTAACCACCCAATTAATGCTTTAGATCATACGATGCCCAAGGAACGTTGTGGACTTCAAAATATAAATTTTAAACTTTCGTTGTGCATTAGGCGCGAGAAAAATATACTCCAACATTGTTATTCGAGCCAGTTTTTACCTATCGTATGATTTTATTATTTAAATAGAGTTGAGCTAATTGTTTCAAACCCTATAGAATTTTTTCCAAAATTGACAGCCCATGAGAAACGTTTTCAGGAACAAAAAAATATTATTTTGCACACTGTCGGAACAGTTCTGTGCAACGCACGTGTACAACAGCTACCCATGGGCAGTAGCTACACATCTGGGTAGCGACGACTGTCCGAACTTTTTAAAATAAAAAAAAATTTGTTTTGCCCTGCGCAGATGAGTAGCTACCCGCCAACGGTTGTCCAAAAAATTCGGGCTGCGGGCAGGGTTCCTGAGACTTTCTCAAGTAGCCTTGTCCAATACGGACTTGAATGTTTTTTAGACTTGGGGGGATTTTCTAAATTTTCGAAATTTTTTAGGCTAAACTGATATTTTATGAAAATATTGTCGCATTTAACCTTGAAATAATTTTTTTTATAAAATTACATATTTTTCTTATAAAATAAATAATTATAATTGGATTTTAATTATTTATAGTAAATGTATTTTACAAAAAAAAAATAATTATTAATAAATTAAATGAAGTTAAATAAATATGTTTATTTAACTTATCAATTTATTTCTAATTATGACAGTTACTGATAATTTACAAGGTGTATGATTTGTTGATGATATATTATATTTGACATTATATGATAAAATGATGATCGAGAGTTTTGAACAATTTGCTAAGTGTATGTTATGATATTTTACATATTGCATTTTTAATTATTTGATAATTATTTAAAGTTGGCCTGATTTATGACCCATTTACACCCCTAAATTTGTATCCCAATGTGCCATGAAAATTTAATGTAGATATTAGATTTAGTGGAAGAGCAAGATTTGAAGATAGTGGACCCATATTCTCAAGAGTTTTGAAAATCGAAACCATGTAAAATACTGAAATTTTATATAATATTGCATTTGCATATCTGCATTTACATAAATTTTGGACACAGATCCATATATGACTCATGTGGATCAATTAGCTCTCAGTTATCAATCAATTTTTTTTATCATTTATAATACATGTGATATGTTATAAATAATCAATATATGCATTATTATTAATATAATAACAAGAGTTGCATGAATTCAACAAACGTAGCACGAGATTTTAAAACTAATGATGAAACAAATTTTTAAAATAAAATCTCACATTTTGTATAATATCTAAAATTAAATCAAGTTAATTAAAAAAAATTAATATTGCCTTGATTTCCATCAACGGTGGTTGCATGATGAATGTTACATGTGGTCAGTGTCTGACTCAAATTCGTGGGGAAGCCTAGGCATCGAAAAATTGTGATTCCACTAACATACTTGATGTGAACTACGTGAAACTTGAGGGATCTCATGGTGACTATCCACTTAGGTTCAACATTGATGGTTCGGCCTCGAAAAGTTAAGAGAAATGAGATCATATTATTGGGCCCTCATCAAACACAAGACAAAAAATACGTGAGGGTTGCAAAAAATTGCAATTGGGCCCTATATTTTGAAAATTCTGATGGATCATAATTTAGAAATTGGGCCTTGAATGCTCACTAAGAAAATTGGATTTCTCGTTCTTATCATAGAGTAGTGAAAATGTCAAAATATTGGGAGAAAATTCATAAAAGCATAAGTCCATATTTTATGTCTTATAAAATATTTAAAATAGTTGGCAGTGATTATTTGTTTCATATTTAATATATTTAGGATTTCGTTACGTAATCCATTTCATTTTTTCTTGATGTAAACAAGCTAACTGAACTCAAATTTTCAAGACTGGCTTTAGAACAATTGTTCTGTATTCGGAGAAAATGGCGTAGACAATACTGTCAGTTTTGTTGAACTAGCGAATCATGTGAGATGATGGACCATAATATGCAAGCTAAAGTGTAATATGATCTCCTATATGTCAGATTAATAGTGGAGAAATTTTGAGAAAATAATGAATGCTGGTGACATTCAGATGCACATGCAAGTGTTGTATGATGCTGAAACTCGTACAATGATGCACACTACTTCCAAGAACTAATGACTGGATGCATGCAAGATGATGATCTGGTCCATGAGCATGGTGTTCATATGATTAAACTTATTGAGAAAATGGTCTGGAAGTGATTATTTCAAACTAGTTACATGATGAAATCATCTTTTTTGCAATCTCTTACTCATTTGACGGGTTCGTGCTGAACTTGAACATGATGCCTAACCTTGAAGAGCTAGTCAATATTCTTACGACTTACGAGGCAATCATAAATAAGGAAAATGTTGTTTTCTTATTGGGCTTCTCGTTAGAGACGAGAAATTCCCCACAAGGTAAGAAAAATAAATGTTCTGCCTCTTACAAAAAAAACAAACCCACTAAGAGACAAGCTTCAAAGGATACTTAAAGGGACCACAAAGCCTAATAAGTCAAAACATGTTTGTTTCTACTGCAAGAAGCATGAAGATTGGAAAGTATCTAGGCCAGAAGTATTCTGAAATATCTGGATTTCAGAGAATATGATGATATTCCATTAGCAAATGTCCAAACGATTTCAAGAAAAAAATTGATATTCTAAATCAATCAGACTTGTGGCATACTAGGCTATTACATATTTTCCAAAGAAGGACATATAAACTAGTGGGAGAGGACATACTTGACATGTTAGATCTTAACTCTCTGGAAACATGCAAGTCTTGTCTGAAAGAAAAGTTGACTAAGACTCTTTTCCTAGGAAAAGTGAATCGTGCATCTAATCTATTGGATTTGATCCATACAAATATGTGTGGCCCACTAAGTATTTGCACAAAATATGGTCAATCCTACTTCATTACTTTTATAATGATTTCTCGAGATATGGGCATGTGTATTTAATGAAATACAAGTCTGAAGCTTTTCAGAAGTTCAAAGAATTCAGAGTTGAAATAGAAAAACAATTATGAAAGTATTAACACACTTCGTTCTGATCAAGGTTGAATAGTACTTAAGTACTGAATTTCAAGATTATCTTAAAAAGAATGAGATTATTTCACAGAAGACCCCCACCTGCTACAACCCAGTAGAATGATGTGTCCGAACGAATCGAACATAGATGGACACGATTCGATCTATGATGAGATTCATTGAATTGCCACCATCTCTTTGGGGATTTGCACTTGAAAGTGTGACAATGTTGTTGAATAAAGTTAATATAAAAGCAGTGGATAAAACTACATATAAGATATAGATGAGAAAGACACTCAAATATTATTTATTAAAAAAATAGGGATGTCTTGCTTATGTAAAGCGGGTAGTGAGAGATAAATTGGATAGTAGAGCCAATTTGTGCTACCTTGTGGGATATTTAAAGAATTTCATTAGATTTTTTTTTCTATGATCCCTATGAAATAAATGTGTTTGTTTCAAAGAATGTCATCTTCTTGGAGAAAGAATTTCTATTAGATACAAAAGACGGAATGATAGAATTCAAAGAGATTCGGGAACCACACATTATGAAATAGTAGAACCCACAACCCTAACAATCAATTGAAGAAACACAAGCTCTAAGAAGATTAGTAAGGTTCTAAAGTCCACCTAATGAAAAACACCCAGATGAGCCAATTCTTAGATGCGATCCAAGAAGCTTCAAAGAAGCACTGTATGATGTTGATTCATTTAAATGGCTTGAAGCCATGCAGTCTGAGATGGAATCCACGTATTCGAACCATGTATGTACCTTAGTAGATCCACATGAGAGAATTGTGGACATAGGAAGCAAATTGATTTTAAAAAGATAACTGAGCAGATAGGAAGGTAATGACCTTCAAAGCAATATTAATAGCAAAAAGATATACTCAAATGCAAGGTATTGACTATGATGAAACATTTTATCTAGTTGCAATGGTCAATTCTGTTATGATATTGCTGGTCGTAGCAGCATTGTATGACTATGAAATATGACTAATGTATGTGAAGACACTATTCTGTAATGGTAACATTTTGGAAGAGATTTACATGTCTCAATCAGAATGATTCACATTAGTAGGAAGTGAGCATAAAATATGCAAACTTTAGAGATCCATCTATGGACTCAAACAGACATCAAGGAGTTGTAACCTCTCTCAAGGAGTTTGATTTTTAAAAAAACCCTGACATTCCTAGTACTTTATGTTGTTGACATACTACTCATTGAGAATGATGTAGGGATGTTGTAGTCAACTAAAGTATGGTTAGCTAGTAAATTATCCATTAATGATATGAATGAAGCACCCTATGTATTAGGAATATAGATCTATAAGGGTAGATCAAAGAGGATGTTAGGCCTCGCTCAATCCATTTATATCGATACCATACTGAAGAAATTCTCAATGAAGGAGTCCAAGAGAGGATATTTCCTAATGTATCATGGTGTGACTCTAAATAAGTCTGTGTGCCCTAAGATTGATGATGAGATAGAAACTATGAGTCGCGTCCCATAAGAACCTGCTATGACGGTATAATTTATGATATAATATCCACTCAACCTGATATTGCATTTGGAGTGAGTGGTGCATGTAGATATAAGTCAAATCTCGGTATGTTGCATAGGAAAGCAGTGGAAGACACACTCCCGTAAATTAAGAATTAGTTATTAATTTACGGGAGTGGGGAATTAAAATTGAGAGGCTATACTGATTCTCACTTCTAATTAGATGTAGATGATTTGAAATCAACATTTGGATTTGTATTCAAGCTCAATGGTGGTGTTGTTTCTTACAAAAGTTTCAAGCAGGACAGCGGATTAAACCACTGAGGATTAAACCGTAGTGGATTAAACCACT
The DNA here is from genome assembly GCF_022965805.1 of Primulina eburnea. Lineage (NCBI taxonomy): Eukaryota > Viridiplantae > Streptophyta > Magnoliopsida > Lamiales > Gesneriaceae > Primulina > Primulina eburnea. The sequence goes on from NC_133115.1 coordinate 14,142,244, forward strand.
GAGGCTCAAAGGAGGTTGTTTGGATGTTGAATTTTGTTGAAGAATTGGGTGTCATTCCTAAAACAATTGATCCAATCACGGTATAATATGAGAACATTGGTTCCATCACGCAAGCAAAGGAACCAAGGTCATATCAGCGATCTAAACATATACTGAGGAAGTTTCACATAATCTAGGAGATTGTGGGAAGATGAGACATATCAGCGGAGAGAGTCGCATCTGCAAATAAATTTGCTGATCCACTGACGAAACCCTTGCCATTAAAATTGTTTGAGAAGTATCGTGAAAAAAATGACCATAAAATCTATGGGTCAAGTGAGATTGTTACAGTAGGTGCACGGCAAGCCAACTTGTGGTTTATGCTTTTATTGACTCTCATGTAAAAAAATATTTATTTTAATAATATTTTTACTATTTTATCCAATTATGACAACTAATTTATCGGTATACCCATGCAAGATGCATAGTTAAATCCATTGAATATATAATAGGTACCTTGAGGACTGTCTTGCAACGTAAGATCATAAAACTCATTAGGAAGAGTTCAGTATATTCTAAATAGGTTCCTAGTCGAATCGATTTCTTAAAATAAGGATAAAGGTCGCTTGATCTTGAGATTGATATCTGTGATTTAAACGTCATGTTTCATTGATAAGGGCATTGAGATGTCCGTTCATAAAGATGAGTGATCTTTTGATGATACTGAACAACTCTCATTTGGACTATCCAAATGGTTGTCACTTATCAAGTTGAATAGTTTGTGATTATGGTTATACACTATCAGTCTTTTGATCCGGGAAAATATGGAGGCTCTGCGTACTAACACTACACTTAGACTCATTTACAGTAATCTCTGACTAGAGAAGGATATGTGCATTAGAAAAAGATGTTTTCCTAGTCGCACATACCATGTCACTATTATCACTCAAAGATACATAATATCTTTATCTGGTTGCATATTCGACCGATATATATGAGTTGAAGGATCATAATGTACGCTAACCATAACATAAAATTCTTGCAAGATATAGCAGTGATACCTATAGGACCACGAGGCGATGCTACTAGATGCTCTTACCATGATCTGATGGGTACAATCAGACTCGAGTTCTGATATTCTTGATTGATAGGTTGTTAGAAAGAATGAGGCTGATTAGAGTAAGCTTGAATAAGAATAAATGTTATTCTGAATCACATGATGTTGTGAACTAACAACTAGTTGTTACTCTGAACCATTTAGGGTCACATAAGTATATGTGTTCCCCCTGAGATAGTCGAGTTCAATGAGTTATTTGACGACTGTAGTTTGATGGAGATCAAACAGATTGCTTTTAAAGAAGTTTATAAGTTGTTTCCATATATTGGAAGTTGTGGAAGTTACTTTCAGTGTTAATTAAGTGAAAATCGTGGAACGGTCTGTTTTGGCGAAAGAATTCACAAAACTTGCAAATAACAAAAATGGATCGGTTGAAATTTTGATCTTCGGAATTTTCAATTTTTATTATATGAACGATATTTATACCATCGATACATCGACGCTAATGCTCTTCCACTTCCACCGCCATATCGCCGCATGATTTCTGAAATTCAAGCGATCCAATCTCGACGCAAATTTCATTTAGATCTCTAGTGCGATCTATTCGAGAAATCAAGTATCTGATCGTAGACCTTATTGACGATCGAAGAAAGAGAAAGATTCAATCGCAGGGATTTACAAGAATGACAAACTCCGCTAATCCTGGATTGGTTTGGTAGCAAACGTTAAGTACATATAGGTAAATAGATCTAAACACCCTATGAATGTTTTAAATCATACAACGCCCAAAAAACGTTTTGGAATTCGAGTTTTCGATCTCCGAGGATAATCGAACATTAAAATTATATGTTAGAGCATATAAACTGATTAACACATCCACTTATGTCAGTCGTCTTCTCATGTTGATTTCACAGTCGATAACTTCATCTAATATTTAACAGTGATGAGATGATATTGTAGAGATGATCTTAAAATATGATTTTTTTATTCAATTCAATAATAACTCTTTATTTAAAAAATAAAATAAAAATGCACATAATTAAAGATAAATTACAATTACACGTAATTTAAAATTTAAAAATTACATGTAATTTATAAAAATTCCACATAAAAAAATTACACACATGATTAAAAAGTGGACAAACTCCATTGTTAAACATTCAGATCATCACAATTTTCTTTTTGAAAAAAATAATAAATTACAGTTATATATATATATATATATATATATATATATATATATATATATATATAAAATTGGAATTTTTATTTATACCCTCCGCCCGAGAGGGCTCGATGTAAGTTGATTGTATGTGTGTGTGTGTGTGTGTATATATATATATATATATATATATATATATATATATACACACACACACACACACATACAATCAACTTACATCGAGCCCTCTCGGGCGGAGGGTATAAATAAAAATTCCAATTTTATATATATATATATATATATATATATATATATATATAGACACACATACAATTAACTTACATTGAGCCCTCTCGGGCGGAGGGTATAAATAAAAATTCCCAATTTTGGTAGCTACTTATTAGCTGAGTTTCACTTTTTTAAAGAAAATGTGCATATCAAGGGCTTTTTTTTAAAAATATTATAAATTAAAAAAATCTTTATAAAAATGTTGCAAATTGAGAGCATTTACAAAACTAGTACAATCCGTAATTCACTGCACCGGATTCTAACAGCGACGGTTAATAGCCGTCGCACATAGCGACGGTTTTATAATCCGTCGCCCACAGCGACAGCTAAACACCCGTCGCCCATAGAGACGGTTTACTAATCCGTCGCAAATTCGCTATTTGCGACGGTTGTTAACCGGCGCTGTTAGAATCCGGTGCAGGATTCTCCGTGCCCCCTTTCCTTTTTATTTTTTTATTTTTTAAATAAGTCTGAATCCGGTGCAGTGAAATGTGGATTGTATTAGTTTTATAAACACTTTCATTTTACAACATTTTTATAATATTTTTAAAAAAACCGACAAAATATTGAATGATATTACAGTAAATAATAATATTGACGGCGTGCGATTAATGTACACCGTTAATGTCTAGACACAATTTTTTTTAAAATCTTTTATTATTAACAACAACGCATATAAACATGCACACTATTAATAATACTATTAACGGCGTGTCTTTATCGTGCGATGCGAAAATTGCATATGTTATTAACAACACACATAAATATATTCTGCGAATATTACTATCCGCAGCGTGCTTTTAATGCACGCCGTTATTTCTGTCAAGTGCACACCGTTAAAAGTAATATGTGCAGCGTGCTTTTATATGACAGAAATAACGGCGTGCATTAAAAACGAGCTGCGGATAGTAATATCCACAGAATGCATTTATGTTTGCTATTAAAATAACAATGCAATTTTCGCAGTGCACAATAAAGAGACGCCGTTAATGGTATTATTAACAGGGTGCATTGCTCCAAAAGGTGAAATCGCTCACCTTAGGCGCCCCTCATTCCCGGCCCGACAGGAATGTGAGAGGAGGTAAATCATGGTGACTCAGCCAACCAGCAACAGCTAGACCTTATGCTACGCCGCGCACAAGGAGCTCCCCCTCATTGGAGGGAATTTAACTCCCACATTGCCGCTTGCGAGACTCGATCCCTGGTCATTGCTCCAAGATTCACTGCTGCTGACCAACTGAGCTAAGCCCATGCAGGCTTATTAACAGCGTGCATGTTTATATGCGTTGTTGTTAATAGTAAAAAAAATTTAAAAAAATTGTATCTAGACATTAACGGCGTACATTAATCGCACGTCGTCAATATTATTATTTACAGTAATATCATGCAATATTTTGTCGGCTTTTTTTAAAATATTATAAATTAAATAAAACATTATAAAAATGTTGTAAAATGAAAGTGTTTATAAAACTAGTACAATCCGCATTTCACTGCACCGGATTCAGACTTATTTAAAAAAAATAAAAAAAAAATAAAAAGGTGGCACGGATAATCAACAGCGACGGTTAATAACCGTCGCTACGAGCGACGGATTAGTAAACCGTCGTTATGGACGACGGGTGTTAAGCTGTCGCTGTGGGCGACGGATTATAGAACCGTCGCTATTGGCGACGGTTCTAACCGTCGCTGTTAGAATCCGGTGCAGTGAATTACGGATTGTACTAGTTTTATAAATGCTCTCGATTTACAACATTTTTATAAAGATTTTTTTAATTGATGTCATTTGAAGTCAGATATGGTTAAAAATGCAATATAGGAATAACTGAATATAATTGAAAGATCAAATCTTTTCACATACAAAAAACCAAGTACATAAGAAATAAAATTTAAATAACTTATTAGCCTTTCATTAACATTTTATGACACATTTTTTTTTAATTTTTTTTACTTAACTTGTAAATTAAAATAAGTAAATGGATTTGGAGAATGTCACCATTCTCGGTATGAAGTGTCACGTTGACGAAAAAAGCAGATACAGTTGGGAGTTGGTAGCATTGCGGTGCTTCTGGAATACTACGTCCCATGCCCACGAACACTCCCCTCACAATTAATTTTCTTTGGATTTGGTGCCACAATTGATGGTGATTTTTCTTTTTTTAAAAAAGACAATTTAATAGTAAAATTTTCATCTAATTATGTAGAAATCAAAGATTTCGAGTCGAGACAAACTCGAGCAAAAAGTTTTTACATATGAGTTGGGTTGAATCTCGTCTTCGGTTTGTTTGAGTAGATCGAGCTCGACAAGCACGAATTTTTTGAGTTCGACTTTGAATCTTGCAAGTATAGTGAGAATACCCTTTAATGTATATAGAATTAAAGACTATATATATAATTTATGAAAAAATAAGAATAAAGAAATGATTTAGTTGAGGAAATGAAACTTGAATTGAAGTATTCTAATTATTCGAATCCAACACAAATTCTTTATACAAATTCATTAAAATTCATATATTGTAAGTCTACCATATTAAATTTTAACTTATTTTAAATAGAATAAGGGATTTAAGATTTTAAAATCTCACTTTATTTTAGTCATTTCAAATCCAAACTTTCAAATAATCACTGAAATGGAAACCTCAATCTAAATTCAATCTTACAATTTATACTCAAAATCAAATTCGGACGTAGCTGATTACAGAGGTTTATCTATACCAACTTTTTAAAATTGTGAATCTAGATTGGAATTATTTTTCAAAAACTGAAATAACAATCCTTAATAGTTTCTCGTTCAGAATTGGAACTGAAATCAACGACGTGTAGTTCAACTCCGATTTTTTCATCAACTATTTGATCAAGAACGTTAGAACTCAAGTCTGATTACATCTTTCAGATCATGGTAAGAGCATCTAGTAGTATCGCCATATGATCCCCTATGTATCACTAATAGTGCTTGCAAGAACATTAAATTATAGTTAAAGTATAGTATGCTCCCTTAAACTCATACATTTTGATCGAATATGAAACCATTGGTATATCGAGAATTGTAAATGAATTCGACAACAATGTGATATATCTTTTAGTAATAATAGTGACATAGTATGTGCAACTCAGGAAATCCCTTTTCAAAATGCACATGTCTTAGTATTGTCAGAAATTGCTTGCACTATTAACTCATCAGATCACATAGAATATCTTTATCCCGAAGATGAGGGTTGAATCTCTGACTACAATGTATCGACTATTATGTATTTAAAAAATACACCCACTCTCATCGCCCATTGGCTTGTAATGGACTCGGTAAATGGATCAAAGTACATGCAAGTGCGTAGAACCTCCATGTTGTCCCAGGTCAAAGGACTAATGGTGTACAACCCCTAGACTATTCTATTCGATAAGTGATAATTACTTGGAAAGTCCGAGGGAGAATTGTTCAGTGCATCATCAAATGATTACTTATCAGTATGAATGGATATATTCACGCACTTACCAATGAAACATTGTACATATTGTATATTCAAGAACTTATTTTAGGCGGCTGAATCGACTAAAACCAGTTTATGATATACAACACATTTCCTAATGAGTTTCATGATTTTACATTGAGAAGAAGACCTTATAGTACTTATTATATATTCAAAAGCTTTACATCTGCACATTGCATGGATATAACGATAAATTAAATATAATAATTGTATAAAACAATAAAAAAATTATTAAAATAAAGATTATTTTAACATAAAAGTCAATAAAGTATAAACCATAAGTTGACCCGTTGGGTATTTAATCTAAAAATTTCATGAATTGTACTCTTATTTTTCCTAGAACTTCAATTTTTTATAAACTCAAATCAAATTAAACCGTGGGCGAAGTCGAAATCATATCCAAACATTTCATTTCCATTTTTGTTTCATAAGAACTAGTCAGAGCTATTGGTTTTAGAACTTTGGTCAGGTCAAGGCTAGGATGACAGGCAAAAACTTGTGTGAGACGGTCTCACGGGTATTATTTGTGAGACGGATCTCTTATTTGGGTCACCCATGAAAAAGTATCACTTTTTATGCTAAGAGTATTACTTTTTATTGTGAATATGGGTAGGGTTGACCCGTCTCACAGATTATAATTTGTGAGACGGTCTCACATGAGACTCACTCAGAATGACAATGTCACCACGAAGTGGATATGTGACAGGGATGACATTGTGAGTCGGTAGCATTTATCGGACGTGCTCGGAATTGGGGGAAACTCGAATTCCTCGTATTGGGTATGCCCGAATTGTATATATAATAATATATGTACTATCCAACAATTTAACAAGAATTTTGGCAAAAAAAAATAAAACACCAAAATTCAATAAAATAATAAAACTATTAATTGCATTTGGCCGCCATAGTACGACAGCCAAATGACTCGGCACTCGACAACGTTTTGCCTTAATTAAAGAGAGGTCAGTTTGATTGATTCTTTCAAACATTTTTATGATGAGTCATTAGAAACGATAATTTGACTCAGTTTACCGAGCCAAACTTGTTGATCTCGGTATACCGGTTTGTTTGGTTTTCACATAAATCAAAATATCGTTGAAAAAGATAAATGTTCAAATAAAGATATATTAGTAAATAAAAGTATTGAAGTACTATTTTCTCGTATCCAAATAGCAGTGAAATTTTAATATTTTTGTTTTGAAATCCAAAACATTCTTTGGGCATTGTAGGATTTTAAACTCATTCATAGAGTGTTTAGTTTATTTACCTTTGTATTCTAAACGATGTATCCAGCTATCTCGATGTAGGCTGTAATAGCTCTTGTTGTCACTCTATACAAACAATCTACTGGATCGTCGTTCGTTATTCAATTGTCTAATCCAGTCTAAGATCAATTTTTTTTTCTTTTCATGGTCACACTAGAAACCTTAAAATTATTTGCGCTAAGAACGATCGCTGGTAAGATCGTAATAGTTAATATTTTTAATATTATATCTCCGGGTTCTCACTTCCAACATGCTTAATTATTATACTTTTGTAGTAATTGATTACTTGGATCTTAATTGTAGTATTTGATTATTGGGATATTTTGGAAAGATTAAATTTTTTATTATTGAGATAAAAAAAGATTTGATAGAGTTTTTATTATATAAAACTTTAATATTCCCTATTGAAAGACTTCTTATATCATAGTAGGATTATGTTTTGTCTTTGAATTTTTTTTTTTTTTTACTGTCTTCTCTTTATCCTATCTACATGTGAAAGACTACAATATCATTGGAATTCACCATTTTCAAGTAAAGAACAAGCTGGAGGCGTAGCATTTTTCTCTCAATTTATCAAGAATTCTAGTATTCATCTTTTCTTTATTTTACAAGGAGATTGTAAATCAAGCAATGTTTGGCAAAAGATTTAATTCTGATTCAAGGATTATTTTTAGTATTTCAATTTTTTCACCGCAGGACTTTTGTGTTTTAATTTAATATTCTTGTTTGTTATAATATTGTTGATTTATGATTTAATTATATGCTGATTAATCTGATAATTTAATTTGATGTATATTTTCTATTCATATCCATGAATTCAATGATCCGTAAATGTTATGAATGATTGGTACGTTAGTAAAGATAAATTAAGTGTGTTGTGCTATCAAAGCATTGTGATCTAAATAAATATAAAAAAGTGGATCTATCAATTGCAGCTATCTCGTTTATTAGGTCTAGGATTAACTGTTTTCAAAAATACCATCTTTAATTAATATGGACATTATCGTGCTCCATTATTTACTGATAGTTTTGACTGGATCATGGGTTTTTTAAATTAAATTAGAAAAACACAAAGATTTTAGCCGACGTCCCTATGGTTTTAAAGTTAATTGCTTGGAATTGCATGAATAAATACAATGGTAGACGATGAACATTTATATAATCGAATAGCGGAACTCCCTTAAATCAGAATATACTCATACTAGATTCTTCATTTACTCTATTCACTTTGATTAATTAATTATCTTTAAATTATTATTTTTTCTTGCTTGTTATTTTTAATTTAAGTATTTTATTAAGTTTTTATCCAAACCTCCCCCACCCCTCCATTTTTTATTTTCCCTCGAAAGATATAAACTAATGTTCCTTTTGGATTCGACCATCCTCACCATTACACCCGTTCTATTTGGAAATATGAATTTAAGTTTGCTGGTCATACGACATCACATCAAATTTTGGCGACGTTGTCGAGAACAGTTCAAGACGAGTTTTTCTCGAGTTTTGTCATTTTTTTTTCTTTTTCTGACTTGTTCTTGTCACACATGTTGTAATGACCGGGATTTTATATCATGATAATCTGCGATTATTGATTTTGAATTGATATGATTATGAAGGGGCCAACCGAGATACAAAATGATATTGCATGTGATGATGTATGTGCGAGGACAGTACCCCTCGCGCATATGCGCGACACTGATGTGCGCATATGCGTGAGGCAGGCAGAGGACCTTGCGCATATGCACGAGAGAGGACGCGCATATGCGCGAGCATGTGCAGGAATATTATGCCATGTCCAGAGAACCTCGCGCATATGCGCGGAAGAAGGGCGTGCATATGAGCGAGCTGCTGAGAAAGGAAATGCTGAGACCAGTAGGTCTCGCGCATATGCGCCGGGTAGAGTCGTGCATATGCGCGAGACGTGCAGTACATAGAGTTAGCCACTTGCCCCTTGCCATGCATGATATATATAATATAACTTCATTCCTTCAGCTTGGACAAGAAAGAAAAGAACCGAGAGGAGTTCCTGAAGAAATTCAACTCTTGATCTTAGAATTTGATTTACGCACGATCCAACCATCTGATTTTGAATCCGACTGCAGTACTGTGTTCCTATCGACGAGAGCTTCAACTGGATGTAAGTTTTACTACGTTTTGTTATGATTTGAAATTATGATATTGAAGGAATCGGATATGATTCATATATGATGTTCTTAACATAGTATAATTGAAACCAGATTGAAGAATGGATACTGTATGAAATTGTTATGATTTTCAGAATGGATTTGATTGAGATTCGATATCAGATTTGTACTATGATTGATTATAAATTATTGGCATTGGTATATACTGATTTTGTATTACCGGTAGTTCAAGATTATACTGTCGTGCTGTCAGAATTTGATAAGACCGAGATGTCTTGATTTGAATGGTGTATTGATATTATACTCCTCGATATTGTCATTTCCAGATTAAGTATTGACAGGCTTTGAGTTCGAGACTTCGACAGAGTCATATTGACAGAAAGAAAGGTATAAATCAATTTTAACCGAGAAATCGACTTGAGTCAGATTGGGCTCGAGTTTCCCAAAAACCACATATTTTACTTTATTGTATTAATGTTTGCAATTGAATGAGATTGATTTGCTTGGTCTATTGATTTATAGCAAAGCGTGTATTGAGTCATGGGCGGATATGCCAAGTCTGTGGCGGATATGCCAAAACACTGGATGTTTGACTTATATCGATGTTGCTTAGGAGTAGATCGACTCATATCGCTGAGATTCGATATATGTATTAATGTACAGGAACCAGGATCCTTAGATTAGAGATGAGTTGAGTCTGAGATGACGAGTCGCGAGTTTATTTACAGTTTTATATCATTCATGTTTTCAGATTTGATACATGTTAATGATAACTGTTATATGCTTTTATATATGTTTTTATATTATTGCATTTATACATGGTTTATACTGAGATTATATTCTCACCGGAGTTTTCCGGTTGTTGTCTTGTTTGTATGTGTGCAATACAACAGGTGGGACATGATCAGGTTCGATAAGAGGATGAGAGATTCAAGTTTAGCGTGGAGATCCGGACTTAGAAGTAGATCTGTTTCATCACCTGACATGTAGTGAATAAAGAGTAGTTATGATGAATCACTTTTGTACTAGACTTGTACCTTAGATCTAGATATTGATCTTGTAAATAAATAAGATTTATTTCATTTGTTGCGCACTCGTGTAATTTATAAAAAACTTTTTATGTCTCACATTACTTAATTGTTATATTGAATCTTAATAATGATTAATAAATGACATGATTTAATGAAATTAAAGGATTTTACCCAAATATTCGATAATAGACAAGGGGAAAAAAGACCGAGGACTACTAAGACAAGAATATTTATTTTTCATTAAATATTTTCAAAGCTTCCTAATTTTTCTACAAATGATTTAATTTTTATAAAAATGGTAGATTTCAAATTATTTTACAATTCGAGATCGATTTTTCCAATGAGTACGCTGCCAATACAAGATGAAATATGGTTAAAATATGATTATATTAAAGGAAAAACAAGCTGGAACTGAGAGAACAGGAGAGGAGAGGAACGAGGGTTTGTTTGGTTTGCACTTGAGTCATGGGATCAGCTAGGGTGTGAAAGGTGATCGATTAAGGTGCCCGAATGCACAACAAAAGTTTAAAAATGTTTTTCAACAAGAAAACCGAACACCTTAAGCCTATAAAGTGTAGCAAATACGAAAAACACGAAATGACATTCATCGTGTGTTTTTAAAATTTTACCTATCAATTTCTTGATATTGATGATGGCTCCAACTAAGGTGTAAACACCTTAGTTCTTGAATGGCAAGAAAATCTACAAGAACTCCTTGCTCTTGGACTTTTTCCTTCAAAATTAGGCCCACAACTTGCAAGCTAGAACCCCTCTTATTTTGCACTAGAAAAATAAAAGGATTTTTCTTTGAGAAGTATTTTCTTTCCTCAACAATTGAAGAAGAAAAAATTGGGAGAATATTGAAGGAAAATTTCGGCCAACTAGTGTAGAATGAAGGGGAGGATGATTTGTCTTGGTTGTGCAAAAAACAAAAGCAAAAAGTTGCATGTGCATGCCATGCCATTATCTCTAAAGTTGCCTCCAACCCTTCACATCCCAAGCATGCAATTCTATTTGGGCTTGTAACAATTACAAGGTCCATGTACTTCTATTTAAATGTCTCAAACACATTTGAGACCATTTAACATTTACTTGATTTTACTCAAGCTCACTAGTTTAATAATTATTTCTAATTGGACTCTACAAGGCCCATTGTTGTTTAATTAATCTAACATTTGAATTAATTTAATTATTTGGACTCTACTATGTCCACTAGTGTTTAATTAATTCAACACTTGAATTAATTTAATTTAGTCCATAATAATGTTTATGAAAATCACAATTTTCAAATACATTATTTGTTTGGACAACTTTTAATCTAGGAACACTTCCTCAAAATAAAAGTTATATTCTCCTTATAGAAGTCATACTTCTATTTTATTTACGCTTATAAACTCTTTTACAAGCCGTTCAACACATTGAACTATTTACTTCTCAACGGGATCTAGAAAGCTAGTACTTGTGTGGCCCTCAATGGTTCATTGATACAACTAGTCGTGGATTCACATCTCTATGTGATTTAGACTAAACATGTCCTTATTCGAGCATACCTCAGTTGCTCCATTCTTACTTATCAACTCCTTGATAATAAGAACGTCAGAAATCAAGTCTGATAGTACCCAACCAATCATGTTAAACGCCTTGCAGCATCGCTTACATGATTCCCTAGGTATCAAATGATAGTGCCTGGAAGAGCCATTTAATTATGGTTAGCGTACAGTACGGTCCCTTCAACTCATATATCGATTCGACAACCATTGGTATATCGAGAGTTGTCAGTGAATCGATACTATGTGTCATGTCGTAGTTGCATCGAGGGTGTAATATAAGAAACCCTTTTCTTAATTACCACCATACTCCGATTAGATATTTCAAACTACATACACATGAGATCACATAGGATATCCATACCCGAAGGTAAGCGGTGAATCCCGACTACAATGCATCGACTCCTATATGTTTCGACAAAACACCCAACCTTGCCACCTGATGAACCCA